>NC_057814.1:556173493-556352820 GCF_018294505.1 Triticum aestivum
TCAAAGCCCCCGATAGCGCGGGGGAAAGGGCCCAGTATATCGAGCCCCTAGACCGAGAATGGCCAGGAGAGAGGGATTGTTTGAAGGGCTTGAGCTGGTTGATGAAGCTTCTTTGAATGGAACTGACATGCTTCACACTTGGTTACTAGTACCGTCGCATCTTGGAGGGCGGTGGGCCAGAAGAAACCTTGTCGGAACGCCTTCCCGGCAAGGGCCCTCGACCCTATGTGGGATCCACATGTGCCTCCGTGTATCTCCGCCAATAGCTCCAGTCCTTCCTCTCGGGGGATGCACTTTAGTTTCACACCGTCCGGCCTTCTCCTGTACAGGACGTCATCGATGAACTGGTACAGGGCGGACCGACGGGCTACTTTCTCCGCTTCTTCCTGCTCCTCAGGAAGCTCCCCTGTTTGGAGGAATTGGACGGTATGCTGCGCCCATGCCGGAGCCTGGGGCTCGACGGCTAGGACCAAAGGCATTTCTTCCACCATGGGAGCGGATGTCTCTACGGCCAGGGCTTGACGCCCTGCCGGAGCCAGTTGCTCTTGGGTAGGCTCAGCGTCCGCGGCAGCCCCAGGGGGCTCGGTAGGAAAGTACTTGCCGGGACCTAACTTCCTCCGCTTGTTCTGCCCCGTTGATGGCTCGACGGATGGTTGAGTTAACCGGAGCAAAAAGGTACCTGGTTCCACAGGTAGCTTGAATGCAGCACGCTTTGACAGGTAATCGGCGATGTCGTTCTCCATTCGGGGGACGTGCTCCGCTTGAATACCGTCAAAGCGTTCCTCCAGCTTCCTCACCTCATCTACGTAGGCCTCCATCAATGGGCTCTGGTAATCCTTGTTGACCTGCCTAACAACAAGCTGCGAGTCACCCCTGACGATGAGCTTCTTAACCCCGAGGTCTGCCGCGATCCTGAGACCGGCGAGCAATCCCTCGTACTCAGCGGTGTTGTTGGTGGACATCTCCCTGGGGAAGTGCATCTGGATCACGTACTTGAGGTGCTCTCCGGTGGGTGCGACGAGCAGCACACCGGCACCGGCGCCTTGCAGCGAGAAAGCCCCATCAAAGTACATGATCCAGTCGTGGTCTGCTTCCTTGCTGGGGAGAATGGTCTCCTGTATTTCTTTGTCAGGCGTTGAGGTCCACTCTGCAATGAACTCCGCCAAGACTCTGCTCTGGATTGTCGAGGTACTTTCAAACTTCAAACCGAAACTTGATAGCTCCAAGGCCCATTCTACAATCCTTCTGGTTGCATCTGGGTTATGCAGTATCCGTTGCAACGGGAGGTGGGTGACGACAGTGATCTCGTGGGCTTGGAAGTAATGACGCAGCTTCCTCGAGGCCATAAGGATGTCGAAGAGCAATTTTTGCAAACCGGAATACCTCAACCTAGCCCCCTGCAAGAGGGAGCTGACAAAGTAAACCGGGTGCTGCATCATCTTCTTCTTCTGCTCCACCTCACTCGACTGCGCGGGCACTGCCTTGGTGGCATCAGACTCTACCGGGGGCCGCACCATGCTGGCACCAGGCCCTGCCGGGGGAATCTTTGGCTTGCCATCTGCTGGTTCTGCCGCCGTCACTGCCTCCTCATCGACCTCCCTCTGTGCTACCGGTACGGCGCTTACCACTTGATTCACCGCCGCCAGATATAGCAGCAACGGCTCTTGTGGTTTAGGCGCAACCAGTATTGGCGTGGAGGAAAGGTATTTCTTCAGATCCTGCAATGCTGCCTCGGCTTCTGGGGTCCACTCCATTGGGCCCGCCTTCTTCAGGATTTTGAAGAAAGGAAGGGCGCACTCAGCGGACTTGGAGATGAATAGGCTCATGGCGGCGACGCAGCCGGTGAGCCGATGCACATCTTTGATCCGCTTGGGCGCCTCAATCTGCTCAATAGCCATGATTTTGTCTGGGTTTGACTCGATCCCGTGCTGTGACACAAAGAACCCGAGAAGCTTGCCGTACGGAACGCCGAAGACACACTTCTCAGGGTTCAGCTTGAGGTTGATCTTGCGCGGGTTGGCAAATGTCTCTTCCAGATCTTGCACAAGAGTTGGCCCGTCCTTGGTTTTGACCACTATGTCGTCCATGTAGGCCTCCATATTTCTATGGAGCTGAGGTTCAAAACCAATATGGACTGCTCTTGCAAATGTTGAGCCAGCACTCTTCAACCCGAAGAGCATCCGTAAAAAGCAATACGTACCACATGGGGTGATGAACGCTGTCTTTTCTTCATCCTCTCTTGTCATGAAGATCAGGTGGTAGCCCAAGTAGGCGTCGAGGAATGACAACACATCACACCCGGCCGTGGAGTCAACAATTTGGTTGATGCACGGCAATGGGAAAGGATCCTTAGGACAAGCCTTATTGATATCTGTGTAGTCAATACACAGCCTCCACTTCCCATTCGCCTTGCGCACCACTACCGGATTGGCCAACCACGTCGGGTGGAGCACTCCCCTCACCAAACCTGCCGCTTCCAACTTCCTGATCTCCTCTGTGATGAAATCCTGCCTCTCCAGAGCCTGCTCTCTGACCTTCTGCTTGACAGGCCGCGCATGAGGGCAGACAACTAGGTGGTGCTCAATCACCTCCCTGGGAACACCGGGGATGTCGGATGCTTGCCATGCAAACACGTTGACATTCGCCCGCAGGAAGGTGACGAGCGCGCCTTCCTATTTGCTGCCGAGGGTGGAGACTATGGTGAAGGCCCCTCCCGTGCCATCCTCCCTGGCGGACGCCTTCTTGGTTTGCGGTGGCTCGGCTCTGGATCTCTTGCTCTTGTCGGTAGAGCTCTCTGGCATGTCCTCGATGGCGGCACAACACTCCGAAGAGGTGCGCTTGCCGGAGTGGGTGCGAGAGGTCTTGCCGGGCTTCTTCCTCCCTCCCGGGGCTTCAGCGGCAGGAGCAGGTACCTTGGCGGCAGCCGCTGCAACTGCTCCCGGTAGAGTTGGTCGGCGCAAATCAGCGCGTCCTTCTTGTCGGAGGGGACGGAGATGATGGTCAATGGCCCGGGCATCTTTAGCATGTTGTAGGCGTAGTGTGACGCTGCCATGAACTTGGCTAGTGCCGGGCGGCCAAGGATCCCGTTGTAGGGCAAGGGGATCTCGGCCACGTCGAAGACGATCCTCTCCGTCCTGTGGTTCAACTCTCCTCCAAACGTCACGGGCAGTGTGACCTTTCCCTTTGGCTGCCTCCTCCCCCGATTGACCCCTGGAAACGTGCCCGTTTCCTCAAGGTCTCTATCAGGGATTTGCAACCTTTTGATCACGACAGGCGAGATCAGGTTTAGGCCGGCCCCGCCGTCAACCAACATCTTGTTCACCCTGAGGTTGCGCATCGTTGGTGAGACCAACAATGGCAAACACCCGACCGCGGTAGTGCGGTCAGGGTGGTCCTCGGCGTCAAAGATGAGGGGCGTGCTGGACCACTTCAGCGGCTTCTGAGCGTCGAACGACGGCTCTGCTGCTGTAATCTCACGCGCCCACTGCTTGAGCTGGCGGTGAGAGGTATGCAGCGAGGCACCGCCATCGACGCACATGGCCTCCGTAGCCTTCTGGAACCCTTGCTCACCAGACTCGTCGTCCTCGTCGTGATCATCGTCTTCTTGTTTCTTGTTGTGGCCCCGGCCGGGCCTCTCTTGCTGGTTGTCCTTGCCGGGGCGGCCTCCTTGGCCGCCACGCTTCTTGCCGGATCCCTCGGCACCGTCCTGGTCCTTCTCCTTGTCCCGCCTCTCGTACTCAGCCTTTTGCTTCTCAGCAAGCAGCTCGACTTGTCGGCAGTTCTGGAAGTCGTGGCCCTTGGTGCGGTGGATCTTGCAGTATTGCTTGCCGGAGCTTCCTGGCTTGTCGGTAGCCGCCAAGGCCCGGCAGGCGGCGCACCCGGCAATCTCCTTGCCGGGGGCGTCTGCCTTCACCTTCTTACCGACACTGGTATCGTCAGATCCCTCAACGGCAAGCACGACATTGCCTTTGCGTTTCCTGTTGCGACGCCGGCCCTTCTTCATCGGGGTGGCGGCGTCCTCATCAGTAGAGTCGGTTTCCGCGCCGGCGTCTTCACCGGGGTACTTCCTTCCCTCTTCAGCCCGGGCGCATCTATCGGCCAGAACGTAGAGCTCGGCCACATCCTTAATCTTGGTCATCGCCAGCTCCTCGCGCATCCTGCGATTGCGCACGTTCTGGTGGAACGCGCTAATCACAGTGGCAGGATGAACGTCGGGGATGTTGTACTGCACCCGGCTGAACCTCTGGATGTACTTGCGCAGGGTCTCCCCTTCCTTCTGGGAATGATATGCAGATCACTGGCCTTGCCATGAGCTTGGTTGCCTCTCGTGAAGGCGCCGACGAACTCATGGCACAGATCCAATGAAGAAGAAATGGAATCCACCGGCAAGTGCATTAACCAAGACATCACGTTGGGCTTGAGTGCCAGTCGGAAATAGTTGGCAATTACCTTGTCGTCGCGAGCCCCAGCAGCCCGCATCGCAATGGTGTAGATGCTGAGGAATTCGGACGGATGGGTCTTGCCAGTGTACTTCTCCCCGACGTCGGGCTTGAACGTGCGGTGGGACGGCCACTGGAACTGCTGCAGCTCACGGGTAAAGGCCGGGCAGCACACCTCATAAGGTAGGCCGCCGGAGCCCCCCGGTGCCGGGTGGTCCATAGCGGGTCCCGCCCGCTTGTCCGACTGGCGGCGCGTTTTGCGCCGGCGCTCGACGGTGGTTCGAGCGTCTTCGTGAGCTCGTTCTTGAAGAAGTTGGCGCTGGTCGCGGTGGGTCCGCGGGTCGGACGACGCTATAGAGATGTTATCACAAGCGTCGTCACAACGGGCAGACGCCCGTGGCGGATGGCGAGGAGGAGGAGAGTGCACCATGGCCGCAGCTCCTCCGGTCCTCCCAGCGCTCGCACGTGGTGGCTCGGTGGAGCACCAACCCGAGGGCCCCGCCGGTCATGGATCGTCTTTGTTGGCGACGGCGACGAGGCTCCGGATGGTAGCCCTCCACTCGTCGAGCTTCTTCGCAGCAGGAGGGAAGTCGAGGAGCAGTTACGCGCGCGCCAATGCTTCTGCTGGCATGGGCGGCGGTGACAGCTGCGTGGATCGCGGCGCGCTTCGAATTCTAACTACGTTAGAAGGAGCTCCGTTACGACCCAGCGGCTGCGTGCCATTTTCGGCAGTGATTCGGCGGGCGTGTTGATCCCCTCCATCCCGTGGACGATGCATGGGGCTCTTCCCACGGCGGTGCCCAGGGTCACCAACGTGGTGACGCTGCTCGACGCGCACATCATGGGAAGAGCGCGCAGTGGTCGCTGGTGTGGGCATCCTGGAGGTCGCTGCGCCGTCCGGAGGTGGCACGACGACACCCCTGGAGGGGCCCGCGCCGCCTGCGGGGGGCCCAGCTCCGTCTTTGGATCCGGCGGCGTGTAGCCGATCGTCTGGTGCGCGAACGATGCCGCTCGCCAGGCTCTGACTACCAGGGCGATGCTGGTACTCGCGGACCGCGGCCCGGGTCCTGTCTACGACCGGTCCACAGCCCGCCTGCACCGGCGCGGGCCGCTCGGCTCCCAACGAGCCGACCGCCGTGGCCGTCTTCTTCTTAGGAGCCATGGCGACGAAGAACTGCTAGGCTAACTACTAGACCAGATTCTCACAATTGCGCCCCCTGCCTGGCGCGCCAAAGATGTCAGTGTGGAACGACGCCTATGGGATCACAAGAATCCCTACTACGGTTGCCAGGGCGCAGGGTTGCGAGAAGAGCAGGGCTAGTAGACAGCACAAGAATCGTTTACCCAGGTTCGGGCCGCGAGAATGCGTAAAACCCTAGTCCTATTTGGTGGGTGTATTTTAGAGAGTTCTTGAGCTCTCGAACTAGCTGTAGTGATTGCGTGGTTCGAAAGAGCCGAATCCTTCTCCAGTATGCCATGGGCCTCCTTTTATAGTCGGAAGGGGCTGCCACAGTGGCACACAGGAGGTGGAAAGGCGTACAGTGCCCTGAGCTTATCGCTCGTATTACAGGACAAGACGCATTTAATGCGTAGCTTAGGTGTCCCCTTGCTTTATTGGGGACGGGGGCGAGGCCCGTCCCGTCCGTCGCCGCTCCTCCTTGCTTTGACACGCGCCCTGGCCAATGAGGCACGTGGTGCCATGTAGGCAGGCAGGCAGCTGAGGTGGTGCAGTGGCGGAGCCTTCATGAAGATCTGCATGCCGCCACGCAGGCGCTCGATGAGTTGGCCTGGGAGCTACATGTTGCCACGCAGGTGCCAGCCCAGCTGGTTGGGCTAGCAGCTGCATGGGAACGACGGTGGAAGCTTGGTTGGCGCGGGCCTGGCGGTGGCGCTGCTGGCGTCCTTGGTGAGGGCCTTGCCGGGTGGCCCGGCATGGGTCTTGCCATGTGGCCCGGCAAGGGTCTTGCCGTGGCGCGCCTTCCTACGGCCTGTTTGCAATTTTTTAGAATCCTCAAATTCCAAAAGGAAAAAAAGATATGCTCAAATTTCAGTTTTTTTGGTTAAATCTGGTCAAACTACTTATTCAAGAAGTATTAATGTTACTACATAATTATTCAAGAATATTAGTGTTACTAAATAATTATTTCAATTTTTTGAATTTTGGTCAAATCTGGTCAAACTATGGTCAAACTTATTCAAAAAATATTAGTGTTACTAAATAATTACTGTTTTTTAGAATAATAGTTTCAAACTCAAACGGTGAAATGTGTGACCTAATGCTCAAGCTAAACAGCTGAGGATTAATAGGATTGTCAGCTTACATTTGTCAGGAAAACAACAAGTGTAGACTTGGAAAGTAGAGGGAATAGAACTTCGAAGTTAAGCATGCTCACGCTGGGGGAGTGAGACGATGGGTAACCGGCCGGGAAGTTAGACGATTTGAAATGAGTGGTCCACACTTGAGTACTTAAGAGGGGTGATTAGAGACTAAATCATCAAATAATTCAGAATTTTTTTTTCAAAAAAAAACCTTTAGTACCGGTTGGTAACACCAACCGGTACTAAAGGTCCCCCATACCACAGCGCGAGCTCACGCCACGTGGTGGGCCTTAGTGGCGGTTCGTGCCGAACCGGTACTAAAGGGGGGCCTTTAGTCTCCACTCTTTAGTGCCGGTTGCAGAACCGGCACTAAAGGCCCTTTCGAACCGGTGATAATGCTTTGTTTTCTACTAGTGTGGCTATAGCTTCTACAGGCCATAGCCGAATTATTAAATCCTTCATGGCTAGTTCGGCCACCCTATGCAGCTCGACCAGCTGTTTTAGCTGGTCGCTAAAGGGCACCGGATGTTCTGGCGCAAGGTATTGCGACCAAAACAGCTTCTCTGTGGAGCTCCCCTCTTCGGGTTAGTAAGAGGTACCTCTTCTTCACATATTTGCTCTGCATAATGAAGGCCTTACCCGCCGTAATCTTCTTGGCCTCTTGAATCCCTGGAAAGCGCCCTGGGCTTCAACCTTGGCAGCTTTCTCCTCGGCCTTGGCCAGCGCCTTTTTAAGGGCCTCGACCTAGGTCGCCGCTCCTACAAATATCATGGTGCTATGGTCAATACACACCATTTATTCTTTCTGAATATACAGCAGGTCATTACATACCTTGCTTATCCTCTAGCTGCTTCCTTGCCTGGCCGAGCTCCTCCTCCGGTCCGCTCCAATCTCTGCTTCAGTCTGGTGACTTCGGCAGTGTGGGAGGTCGCAGTCAGCAATGACGCCTGCTTAATCACATAGACGCATATGGTTAGTCTCCGGCGAAGATCCTTTGATCCTCTTTCTGTCTTTTCTTTCCGAACACCGAATAGAGTCTCAGGGGCTACTGTCTATACTGTGACATTCTTTTTACATAATCTTGTTGCTTACCTCAAAGCCTGTTAGAAGGCTTGCGCAGGCTTCGGTTAGTCTGCTCTTCGCTATTCCTCCACAATGGAAGCACTTCGCAGCGCTTCCAAGAGAGCATCCGGTGCCTCTGGTTGGACAGAGGTCACCGGCAGAATAGGCACACTTCCTTCTTTCGAAGGAGGCTGCTCGCCGGATTCCGGAGCCATATAGGTCTCCGGGGCCGTGTTCGGCTAGGGGCCAAACTGAATATGGCCCCCATCGCCAGTCTCCATGGGGATTTGCTCCCCCATGTGTTTGGCGGTCAAGGCTTCACCCTCTGGCGCCGCCCTGGCGGCCTCCTGCGTCTCCCCCTGGCCTGGGATCCTTCGGGACAACACCTCGGTTTCATCCATGGCCCTAGGAGAGGAGGCCGCGGGAAGGGACCCGCTGTCCATCACCTTCGGGTCCAGCGAATTCCCCGAAGATGAGGATCGCTCGAGGTCGGAACGGGCCGGACTGCAAGTGCATGATTCAACACGTTAAAATTATGAATTAAAGAGGCTGAATACATGGATATATCAGGGTGTTTGAGTACTCACAATTCGGACCGGGGCTTATCTCGGGGGCGCAGCTCTGGGCTGCTATCAATGTCCCACGCGGAATTAACCGTGCGGGTGAGCTTCCCTTTCTTGGATGCCTCCGCCTCCAGGTTTTTGGAGGCCGCCCTCTTCTTCCTTCCCCCCTCAGAGGGGGAGTTGCTTTCTTCCTCCTCCTCCTCCTCGTCTTCGGCGGCGAAGGAGTGAGTCTCGTTGTCTTCGGACGTCACCTCTGGCCCCCTTGGCCTTCTTCTCCGGCGCCTGGTAAGGCGCCGGGACCAGCATCTTCGTCAAAAGCGGGATGGCTGGTTCCTCGGGCAGTGGAGCTGGACACCGAATCCGCTCCGCCTTCTTTGTCCAGCCCTGAAAAAATAAATGGTGAGGCTTAGATGTCTTCCCTGAACAAGCAAGTAAAAGGATACACCTTGAAACGCGAAAGACTTACCGCACTGGCGGGATGGGCTAGGGCGTGTCCACGGTCCTCGGTTGTCTCCGGCGGCGTCTCGTTTCCCTTGAAGAGCACCTTCCAGATATCTTCGTGCGTAGTTCCGAAGAACCGTTGCAAGGTCTGGTGCTCGGCCGGATTGAACGCCCGTAAATGGGAAGTCCGGCTCTGGCCTGGAAGGATCCGGCGAACTAGCATCACCCGGATCACATTGACGAGCTTGATGTTCTTGTCCACCATGCTCTGGATGCGCGTTTGCATCACTGTCAGCTCGTCTGACGAAGACCAATTCAGGCCCTTCTCTAGCCAGGAGGTAAGCCGCATTGGGGCCCCGGACTTGAATTCGGGAGCCGTGGCCCAGGTGGCGTCGCGGGGCTCTGTGACATAGAACCACAGTTGCTGCCACCCTTTGACGGTCTCCACAAAGGTACCTTTGGGCTATGTGACGTTGGGCATCTTGCTCACCATGGCACCTCCGCACTCTGCGTGTTGACCATCCACCACCTTTGGCTTCGCGTTGAAGATCTTAAGCCACAGTCCGAAGTGGGGTGGAATGCGAAGGAAGGCCTCGCACACGACAATAAATGCCGAGATGTTGAGGAAAGAGTTTGGGGATAGAGCGTGGAAATCTAGCCCGTAATAGAACATGAGTCCGCTGACAAAAGGGTGGAGAGGAAACCCTAACACGCGGACGAAGTGGGGGATGAACACCACCCTCTCACTGGACTCCGGGGTGGGATGATCTGCCACTTGCACAGAAGCCGATGGGCGATTTCTTTGGCCAGGTACCCGGCCTCCCGAAGCATGGTGATGTCCTTCTCCCTGACGGAGGAGGCCATCCACTTGCCTTGCGGTCCAGATCCGGACATGATCGAGTGCTTTCTTGAGGCGGAAAGGATGAGGACTTGAGTGCTGGAGCTCGAGAATGGGAGGGCAGAGGGAGAGAGAAGGCGTGGGTGAAAGAGAGGAATCCTTATCTCCTTATAAAGGCAGTGAATGTCAAAAGCCTCCCCACTCGCCTCAAAACTCACCTATTCCCAAGGGCTGTGCAGACGGCACGGTTGGATTACCCACGCCCGTAATGATGAGAAATCCCGCAATAAGGGGACACAACCTTTGCTTCGACAAGACGTGCCAATGTAACCGCTTCTCGAAACATGGAATAGCAGGACGAAAATGGTTCGAAATAATGACCGGGCACAGACGTGATGTCACGCTACAAAATTTGTCAGCAGATTGGACTCGTGAAATATTATACTCTCTGTGGTTGTGTGTGGTACTTGTGTTGCAAAGTCGGACACGTTTGTTGCGTTCGAAGACTATTCTGGAGTGTTCGGGGAAGGAACCCGCCTTGCAATGCCGAAGACAATTAGCGTGCCAGACACCTCATCATTGAAGCCTGGTTCAGGGGCTACTGAGGAAGTCCTAGATTAGGAGGTCCTCGGGCGTCCGGACTACGTAGCATGGGCCGGACTGATGGGTTGTGAAGATACAAAGACCGAAGACCCTCTTCCGTGTCCGGATGGGACTCTCCTTGGCGTGGAAGGCAAGCTTGGCGTCCAAATATGAAGATTCCTTTCTCTATAACCGACTTTCTGCAACCCTAGTCTCCTCCGGTGTCTGTATAAACCGGAGCGCTTAGTCCATAGAGATAGTCATACAGGCTAGACTTTTAGGGTTTTAGCCATTACAATCTCGAGGTAGATCAACTCTTGTAACACCCATAGTCACCAAGATCAATCAAGCAGGAAATAGGGTATTACCTCCAAAGAGAGGGCCCGAACCTCGGTAAACATCATGTCCCCTGTCTCCTGTTACCATCAACCTTAGATGCACAGTTCGGGACCCCCTACCCAAGATCCGCCGGTTTTGACACCGACAACCCTCTCCGGCTCTTCCAAGGGGAAAGAGCCCATCTGCTCTTCCAAGGGGAAAGCGCCCATCTGCGACATCAGGGAGGGCACCCTACAGCCGTGCTCTTCCAAGGGGAAGGAGCCCATCTGCGACAACATGGAGTGCATCCAGGGTCTATGCTTTTCCCACGAGAACGAGCCCATCTGTGACAAGTGAGGAAACCCATGATTTGTTTTGTCGTGCCTCTTCACAGGGGGAAACCCATGATTTGTTTTGTCGAGTCCCTTTTGTAGTGTAGTGAAAATATGTCCAGTTTTAATTGCTATATCCGGTTGTTTGTAGTATGCCTTATTTATTTTAGTTTTTCAGAATGTGATGCTCTATATGTGCAATTATTTACTGTGTAGTACATTTCATCAATCCAGTTTTAAACATACCAATAGGAATGCATATATTTTCTTGCTCTTAAGCCTGTTATAGCTAGCATATGCCTCTTTTAAAGTTTTTTTGTTGTTCGGTTGTTTGTAGTTAGCATATGTCCAGTTTCAAATGCTATCTTTGGTTGTTCGTAGTATGCCTTGTTTATTCCAGTTATTCACAATTTGATGTTCTATATGTGCAAGTATGAACTGTGCAGTTCAATTTCATCAGTACCAGTTTCAACAATACCACTATGAATGACTACATTTTGTTGCTGCATCTTGTAGTTAACACGCCTTTCCATTTTTATTTAACAATAACCAGTGTACTTAGACCGGCACAATACCAGTTTGAATGACTATGTTTGCTTGCTGTTAAATGTTAGGCCTGTTGCAGTTAGCACACCTTTCCACTTGTTTTGCTTTACTAGCGTGCTTAAACCTGCACACTGAAGCTATCTTTTGGAGATTATTTTGTCTGCCAGGTATAATTTTGGTTGATGTTTAGCCTGTTGTGCTTAACATGCTTCTCGATGTACCTACACAGGACAATTTTGGGAACGACTGTTGTTTACCATCGAGGTTAGTTTCATCCCATGGCTTATATCTGCTCGTTGTTCAGGATATCAGTAGCTGGTACCATATAGGCCGGCGGCTGATATGGGACTAATCGGTTAATCGAACTTTTAACTTAATATATCTGCAACCCATTTATCGTTAGGTTAACTAGGGCCATATGCAATATATATGAGGCTACATAGCAACATGCACTGTACTTAATGTCTAAATATGCAATCCTAGGCTACATAGCAACAAGGAAGAGTGTTACATTAATGTTCTAATGATGTCTAGATATACGTAGAAGAGCAGCAGCAACAACAACAACAACAACAACATAGCCCTGTTTGGATACTCAACTTAGCTAGAGGTTAGAGTTAGTTTCTAGCTCATTACTAACCCTGAACTAACTCCATCCAAAGAGTTGTTTGGATGGCAGGGTTAGATTGACAATAAATGCACTAGGAGAACTAGCTCCAATTAGCACCTCTTGGGTTGGATAGTTTGTTTGGGTGGGTTATAGATGCAACTAGCTCAAACTAGCTCTCATGTTTAGATATATTTTAGGGCTATTTGAGCCCGAACTAGCTCAAACTAACTGTAACCCATGGATACAGCATCAGTTAATCAGCCGATAATTTGTAAGAATGCACTAAACTCCTTCTAGCCCATAATATAAGATGTTAATTCATCTAATATGTGAGTATATTGCATGTTATAAGATACTCCCTCATTTCCTAAATATTTGTCTATTTAGAGATTTCAAATGGACTACCACATACGGATGTATATAGACATATTATAAAAGAGTGTAGTACTACATTATTGTGCAATTGTTGTTTAGCTTCTAATATTAACTTGGTGCTTTTAGGTACATATGTCATTGGTAAAGATCTGCGCTTCGACCCTTTTTGCGTATGGGGCAATAAGATATCGATGAACCAGCATCAAGTGAGGAAGCTCATAAAGATTATTAGTACAATGGGTCCAAAGATGGCAATTAAACTATGTGTTTACACTTTATCCAAGACAACAGCGAACTGGAGGATGATAAGTAAGAACTCTGCAGCCTTCTTTTTACTGCCCATAATGAGTTGCGTTAGATGACAATGTCTGAATCTTTTTCCTTTGCAGTGGTTGCCAAAGCAATTTACTCAAGATTACCTCTCAAACTACATGATTGGTGGGCATGCAAAGGTTAAAGTATTTCTACTAGAACACGATGATTATCTAGATGTTTTCATGAAGACCGTGAAGGATTGGCGGTCGGCCATCACAAGGGGTTGGACTAGAGTCGTGTGTGCCTTCTACATGGAGGAGGGCACAATATGGGCATTCCGCTTCACCTTGTTCAGCAACCAGAATATATTTTGCCTCTTTCTTTACCATCTTTAATAGTACAAGTATACAACTGTGGTTCATCATTCTTTATTTGGTTCTTATGTAATTCTTGAACATGTGTACCTATGAATCGAATAATGCATTGGTTGTTTGAACCTGGTGGATATGAATAAAGCTATAGCATACATTCAAATTCAAATCCGGTACAATTGGAAAAAGCAGCAACTAAATTACGGTGAAATTACGCTCTCCAGGTTGTTACGGCACACACGGTTGGTAAAACACCAATGTTTGCGATATGCACCATAATCTGAGACGGTTCACAGAGAGGAAACGTGTGCAAGCATGCACACAGTTGCCGTTTGCAAAGCGCGTGCGATGTCAGACAATATCACAAACGGTGCGGGCAAACTAAACGTTTGTGTTAGTTGCCTTATCGTACACGATTCGCAACCATGAACTATTTCTGATGAAGTATGCATCGTAAAGGTTGCACCACAGAATAGCGTGTGTGATAGTTGTCATGTACGACGATGTTACGACGGTCCGATGTTTCGTAATCCTGTCCGACACTTGTACGACGATTAGTTAATCTTCTTAACAGTGAACCGTTTGTAATGGGCCGTGCATCATAGACGTTCCATAATAGTGAACCGTTTGTGATGGGCCACACATCGTAAACGTAGCACCACACAATACCGACTGTGATGGCAATGCGAGCAGAAACAAGTAGGAGTACTGTAGGGGCCCTATCCCCGATGGTTTCTGGGTCGTGTGGGAAGGACCCCCCTATCGCCCACACTCACTCGGCGACGGTTCCAAATGCCGTCATGGGAAGGGGTTAAAAACTGTTTGTTTAGGACCGATGCGCACCAGTGGTACTTCCTTCACAAAGCCTTCTGTCTGACAAAAACTTTGAAATATCACTGAGGAGATTTATTAGGCAAATAAAGTTGAATTTAGGCATGTGGCAATGATTTGGACATAAAAGAATTCCCAAAAAGTTTGGGAGCAAGTAGGAAAAGATAAATGACACTTCCTTCACAAAATGCCATTCAGGACAGAATAAAAAATAATTATTGGGGAATTATTTTGGCTATGATAGGAAATGTTTGGGCATTTTTGAGAAAATATATGACCCAAAGAAATTATGAGAATTATTTGGGAATTTTTGGATGGACAGAAATATAGGTTGCTTCACAACCTAGGGCAGATGAGGTTATTCCTTTAATCAGAAAAGGAATATTCCTGAGAAAAAGAATTTAGGGTTTGGTCAAGCAGTGAAGTGACATGATCTTGAGAAAGTTTTGAGGATTATGAGTCACTTGGGAGAGGAAATGATGATGATCTCCCAGGTTGCAAGGCCATAGAACCACTCCAAAAAGAAAATCAGAGCAAAAACCAAATAAATCAACAGAAAAAGAAATGGACCAAAAACCAGGCTATTACAGGCGGTCACTGAACCCGTACACTTTGGCAACCCTTGGGGGTGGTCACCGGAACCCCTCAAATTGCTCGGGGTGATCTCCACAACCAAATTGGAGACCCCGACGCATGCCCGGAGCTTTACACCACAATGATTGAGCTCCGAACATCGCCAACCGTCTAGGGCGCCCAAGCAGCCAAGAGGAACAAGCTCAAGGGTACCAAGCACCCAAGAGTAATAAGCTTCTCAACTTGTAACTTCCACGTATCACCGTGGATAACTCAAGCCGACGCACCAAATGCAATGGCAAGGGCACATGGAGTGCCCAAGTCCTTCTCTCTCAAATCCCACGAAAGCAACTAATGCTAGGGAGGGAAATGAGAGGAAGAACAAGAAGGAGAACACCAAGAACTCCAAGATCTAGATCCAAGGGGTTCCCCTCACATAGAGGAGAAAGCGGTTGGTGGAAATGTGGATCTAGATCTCCTCTCTCTTTTCCCCAAAAAACTAGCAAGAATCTATCGAGGGATTGAGAGTTAGCTAGCTCGAAGAAGGTCAACAATGGGGGAAGAACACGAGCTAAAGGGATAAAGTTCATTGGGGAAGAAGACCCCCTTTTATAGGTGGGGAAAAATCCAACCATTATGCTCACATCCCGCATAGAGCGGTACTACCGCTCGACCTCACGGTACTACACCTAGGCGTAGCGGTACTACCTCAAAGGGTAGCGGTACTACTGCTTGCGGGCGATACTATAAAAATACATCTGTGCCTACCATCGCTAGACTTGAGACGAGTTTTTGGTTTGGAGCGGAAGTACCCACGGAAGTAGCCGTGGTAGTACCGCTCCAAGCAATAGTACCGCTCCCAAGGGCCGTAGTAAAAAAATTACATCCCCTCCAAGCGGTAGTACTGCTCCCATGAGCGGTAGTACCGCTGTAGCTTTTTTAAGTACACCAAAACTGACACAACTTCTGCAAGCGGACTCCGAATTCAACGAAACCAAGTTTGTTGGAAAGCTAGAGACAAGGGATAACACAATCTTGAAAGAAATAACATAAAGAAGGAAATATAAAAGGCCCATAAGAAAATGGTGAGAACCCTTCCTCGAGTAAGACCGGTAAAACCTCCAACACCGAAAACGCAATAGAAGAAGCGTGTGAACTCCGTTTTCGATGAACTCGAGCTTGTCAAGAAGATGACCACAAGCTCCAAATCTCACAAGGAGAAAACCAAACAAGAACAAAGAAAGATGATTCAAGCATGCAACGGTTTGAGCTCTCTACGAATGATACGATCAAGTTAGTAACTTGAGAGCCCCCTTGATAGTACGGCAATCGATCCTATAACCCGGTCTCCAAACTACCGGTAAAATAGAGAACCTATCAAGGCCAAACCTTTGCCTTGCAAAAAGTCCACTTGAGCTAGATGTAGACGAGCTTGACTTCGTCAAGTAGGACCACCTTTCTTGATTGCGTTGGCTCAGTGAAGACTAGTAGATTGCTCCTCCATACTCCACTATGGGTGAGCCACTCTTCGGCACATCTTCACAAGTCCATTGTCACTGCAATGGACGGCAATCTTCAAGCACTTGATCTCTTCGTGATACATCACTTGAGCGTGCACACCGCAACCTAACCCCACAAAGAACTCTCAGGAATACCATGGGTTAGTACACAAACCATAATGGACAATGCTTACCATACCATGGGATCACTTGATCCCTCGGTACATCTTGTACGCTTTTGTGTTGATCAACTTGATTCACTCTTGACTTAGTCTTGATAAACCTTGAACCTTTCAAACTCTCTTCATTCGGATGATGCCTTGAAGGTAAGAATGAATGATCACACAATCTTCTTCTTCAAGACATACTTGCAATAAGCTCAACTCTCACATGACCAATCTTTGGATAATTTCTTAATAGCACCTTGGTCAACACATAAACTCTCCTTGAAACCAACACATGGACTTCAAGAAATGCCTATGGACAAATCCTTCAAATATAACTCAATGCAACCATTAGTCCATAGAGAATGTCATCAATTACCAAAACCACACATGGGGGCATGATACGTCCATTTTGCATCATGCTTTTATATCGATATTTATTGCATTATGGGCTGTTATTACACATTATGTCACAATATTTATGCTACTCTATTATTTTACAAGGTTTACATGAAGAGGGAGAATGCCGACAGCTGGAATTCTGGGCTGGAAAAGGAGCAAATATTAGAGACCTGTTCTACACAACTCCAAAAGTCCTGAAACTCCACGGAAGTTATTTTTGGAAATAATAAAAAATATTGAGAGGAAGAAATACCAGAGGGGGCCCACACCCTGGCCACGAGGGTGGGGGGCGTGCCCCCTGCCTCGTGGGCCCCCTGGTGGCCCTTCGGTGGCCATCTTCTGCTATATGAAGTCTTTCGTCCGATGAAAAATAAGAAGCAAGCTTTTGGGACAAGACTCCGCCGCCACGAGGCGGAACCAATCTAGGGCTCTGCCGGAGCTGTTCTGCCGGGGACACTTCCCTCCAGGAGGGGGAAATCATCGCCATCGTCATCACCAACGCTCCTCTCATCGGGAGGGGGCCAATCTCCATCAACATCTTCACCAGAACCATCTCCTCTCAAACCCTAGTTCATCTCTTGTATCCAATTCTTGTCTCTATGGTACCTATAGGTTGCTAGTAGTGTTGATTACTCCTTGTAGTTGATGCTAGTTGCTTTATTTGGTGGAAGATCATATGTTCAGATCCTATATGCATATTAATACTCCTCTGATTATGAACATGAATATGCTTTGTGAGTAGTTACGTTTGTTCCTAAGGACATGGGAGAAGTCTTGCTATTAGTAGTCATGTGAATTTGGTATTCGTTCGATATTTTGATGAGATGTATGTTGTCTCTCCTCTAGTGGTGTTATGTGAACGTTGACTACATGACACTTCACCATTGTTTGGGCCTAGAGGAAGGCATTGGGAAGTAATAAGTAGCTGATGGGTTGCTAGAGTGACAGAAGCTTAAACCCTAGTTTATGCATTGCTTCGTAAGGGGCTGATTTGGATCCATATGTTTCGTATTATGGTTAGGTTTACCTTAATACTTCTTTTGTAGTTGCGGATGCTTGTAATAGGGGTTAATCATAAGTGGGATGCTTGTCCAAGTAAGGACAGCACCCAAGCACCGGTCCACATATCAAATTATCAAAGTACCGAACGCGAATCATATGAACGTGATGAAAACTAGCTTGACGACAATTCCCATGTGTCCTCGGGAGCGCTTTTCTCTATATAAGAGTTTGTCCAGGCTTGTCCTTTGCTACAAAAAGGATTGGGCCACCTTGCTGTACTTTATTTACTATTGTTACTTGTTGCTCGTTACAAATTATCTTATCACAAAACTATCTGTTACCTATAATTTCAGTGCTTGCAGAGAATACCTTGCTGAAAACCGCTTATCATTTCCTTCTGCTCCTCGTTCGGTTTGACACTCTTACTTATCGAAAGGACTACGATAGATCCCCTATACTTGTGGGTCATCAAGACTCTTTTCTGGCGCCGTTGCCGGGGAGTGAAGCGCCTTTGGTAGGTGGAATTTGGTAAGGAAAAATTTTATATAGTGTGCTGAAATTTACTGTCACTTGTTACTATGGAAAGTAATCCTCTGAGGGGCTTGTTCGGGGTATATTCACCCCGACCAGTAGAGCAAAGAGTTGCTCCTCAACCTACTAAACCTATTGAAAATGAAAATTTCTACTTTCAAATTCCTTCGGGTATGATAGAAAAACTGCTAGCTAATTCTTTTGAAGGAGATGGAACATTACATCCTGATGAGCACCTAATCTATGTGGATGAAGTTTGTGGATTATTTAAGCTTGCAGGTATGCCTGATGATGTTATCAAGAAGAAGGTCTTACCTTTATCTTTGAAGGGAGATGCATTGACATGGTATAGGCTATGTGATGATATGGGATCATGGAACTACAAACGATTGAAATTGGAATTTCATCAGAAGTTTTATCCTATGCATCTTGTTCATCGTGATCGTAATTATATATATAATTTTTGGCCTCGCGAAGGAGAAAGCATCGCTCAAGCTTGGGGGAGGCTTAAGTCAATATTATATTCATGCCCCAATCATGAGCTCTCAAGAGAAATGATTATTCAAAAATTTTATGCTTGGCTTTCTGATAACAATCACACCATGCTCGATACTTCTTGTGTTGGCTCTTTTATGATGAAGACTATTGAATTCAAATGGGATTTATTGGAAAGAATTAAATGCAACTCTGAAGATTGGGATCTCGACGAAGGTAAGGAGTCAGGTATAACACCTAAGTTTGATTGTGTTAAATCTTTTATGGATACCGATGTTTCCCGTAAATTTAGCACTAAATATGGACTTGACTATGAGATAGTAGCTTCTTTCTGTGAATCTTTTGCTACTCATGTTGATCTCCCTAAGGAGAAGTGATTTAAATATCATCCTCCCATAGAAGTAAAAGTAGCTGCACCTATTAAAGTTGAAGAAAAGACTATCACTTAATGATCCTATTGTTCCTACTGCTTATGTTGAGAAACCACCTTTCCCTGTTAGAATAAAGGATCATGCTAAAGCTTCAACTGTGGTTCGTAAAAGCAATATTAGAACTTATGCACCTCCTGAGCAAGCTAAAGTTGAACCTAATTTTGCTATTGTTAAGGATCTCTTGGCAGATAATATTGATGGGCATGTTATTTATTTCTGTGATGAAACTGCTAGAATTGCTAAACCTTGTGCTAAAGATAAACATAGACCTGTGGTAGGCATGCCTGTTATTTCTGTTAAAATAGGAGATAATTGTTATCATGGCTTGTGTGATATGGGTGCTAGTGCTAGTGCAATACCTATCGATTTATACAAATAAATTATGCATGAAATTGCACCTACTGAGTTAGAACAAATTGATGTCACAATTAAGCTTGGCAATAGAGATACTATATCACCAATTGGGATTTTAAGAGATGTTTAAGTCTTGTGTGGGAAAACTAAATATCCTGCTGATTTTCTCGTTCTTGGTTCCCCACAAGATAGCTTTTGTCCCATTATATTTGGTCGACCCTTCTTAAACACTGTTAATGCTAGGATAGACTGCGAAAAGGATGTTGTTACTATTGGTTTAGGTGATATGTCTCATGAGTTCAACTTCTCTAAATTTCGTAGACAACACCGTGAAGAGGAACTGCCTAGTAAAGATGAAATCATTGGTCTTGCTTCTATTGCCGTACCTCCTAGTGATCCTTTAGAACAATATTTGCTAGACCATGAAAATGATATGTTTATGAATGAAAGAAGGGAAATAGATGAAGTGTTCTTTAAACAAGGACCTATTCTGAAACACAACTTGCCTGTTGAAATCCTAGGGGATCCTCCTCCACCCAAGGGTGATCCCGTGTTTGAGCTTAAACCATTACCTGATACTCTTAAATATGCTTATCTTCATGAAAAGAAGATATATCCTGTTATTATTAGTGCTAACCTTTCAGAGAAGGAGGAAGAAAAATTATTGAAAACTCTGAAGAAGCACTGTGCTGCTATTGGATATACTCTTGATGATCTTAAGGGCATTAGTCCCAGTCTATGTCAACATAAAATAAATTTGGAGAAAGATGCCAAACCAGCTATTAATCATCAACGACGGCTGAATCCGAAAATGAAAGAAGTGGTAAGAAAGGAAATACTAAAGCTCCTTGAGGCAGGTATAATTTATCCCGTTGCTGATAGTCAGTGGGTACGTCCTGTCCATTGTGTTCCTAAGAAGGGAGGTATTACTGTCGTTCCTAATGATAAAGATGAATTGATTCCGCAAAGAATTATTACAGGTTACAGGATGGTAATTGATTTCCGCAAATTAAATAAGGCTACTAAAAAATATCATTACCCCTTACCTTTCATTGATCAAATGCTAGAAAGATTATCCAAACATACACATTTTTGCTTTCTAGATGGTTATTATGGTTTCTCTCAAATACCTGTGTCAGCTGATGATCAAGCTAAGACCACTTTTACTTGCCCTTTCGGTACTTTTGCTTATAGACGTATGCCTTTTGGTTTATGTAATGCACCTGCTACCTTTCAAAGATGCATGATGGCTATATTCTCTGACTTTTGTGAAAAGATTTGTGAGGTTTTCATGGACGATTTTTCCGTTTATGGATCCTCTTTTGATGATTGCTTGAGCAACCTTGATCGAGTTTTGCTGAGATGTGAAGAAACTAATCTTGTCTTGAATTGGGAAAAGTGCCACTTTATGGTTAATGAAGGTATTGTCTTGGGGCATAAAATTTCTGGAAGGGGCATTGAAGTTGATAAAGCTAAAGTTGATGCTATTGAAAATATGCCATGTCCTAAGGACATCAAAAGTATAAGAAGTTTCGTTGGTCATGTCGGCTTTTATAGGAGGTTCATTAAGGACTTCTCAAAAAATTCTCGGCCTCTGACTAATTTATTACAAAAAGATATACCATTTGTCTTTGATGATGATTGTGTAGAAGTATTTGAAATACTTAAGAAAGCATTGATCTCTGCACCTATTGTTCAGCCACCTGATTGGAATTTACCTTTTGAAATTATGTGTGATGCTAGTGATCATGCTGTAGGTGCTGTTCTAGGGAAAAGAGTTGAT
The DNA here is from genome assembly GCF_018294505.1 of Triticum aestivum. Taxonomy (NCBI): domain Eukaryota; kingdom Viridiplantae; phylum Streptophyta; class Magnoliopsida; order Poales; family Poaceae; genus Triticum; species Triticum aestivum. The sequence continues at coordinate 556,194,610 of NC_057814.1, forward strand.
AAGAAATTAAATGTTATTCAATATGCTAGTAAAACTCTAGACAATGCCCAGAAAAATTATGCTACTACTAAAAAAGAATTCTTAGCAGTTGTATTTGCTTGTGATAAGTTCATACCATATATTGTTGATTCTAAAGTAACTATTCACACTGATCATGCTACTATTAAATACCTTATGGAAAAGAAAGATGCTAAACCTAGACTTATTAGATGGGTTCTCTTGCTACAAGAATTTGATTTGCATATTATTGATAGAAAGGGAGCTGAGAACCCCGTTGCAGACAACTTATCTAGGTTAGAGAATGTTCTTGATGACCCACTACCTATTTACGATAGCTTTCCACATGAACAATTAAATGTCATAAATGCTTCTCGTACTGCTCCATGGTATGCTGATTATGCTAATTACATTGTTGCTAAATTTATACCACCTAGTTTCACATACCAACAAAAGAAAAAGTTTTTCTATGATTTAAGACATTACTTCTGGGATGACCCACATCTTTATAAAGAAGGAGTAGATGGTGTTATTAGGCGTTGTGTACCTAAGCATGAACAGGAACAGATCCTACGCAAGTGTCACTCCGAGGCTTATGGAGGACACCACGCTGGAGATAGAACTGCACATAAGGTATTGCAATCCGGTTTTTATTGGCCTACTCTCTTCAAGGATGCTCGTAAGTTTGTCTTATCTTGTGATGAATGTCAAAGAATTGGTAATATTAGTAGACGTCAAGAAATGCCTATGAATTATTCACTTGTTATTGAACCATTTGATGTTTGGGGCTTTGATTATATGGGACCGTTTCCTGCCTCTAATGGATATACACATATTTTAGTTGCTGTTGATTACGTTACTAAGTGGGTAGAAGCTATTCCAACTAGTAGTGCTGATCATAACACCTCTATTAAGATGCTCAAAGAAGTTATTTTTCTGAGGTTTGGAGTCTCTAGATATTTAATGATTGATGGTGGTTCACATTTTATTCATGGTGCCTTCCGTAAAATCCTTGCTAAGTATGATGTTAATCACAGAATTGCATCTCCTTATCACCCACAGTCTAGTGGTCAAGTAGAATTGAGTAATAGAGAACTCAAATTAATTTTGCAAAAGACTGTTAATAGATCTAGAAAGAATTGGTCCAAGAAACTTGATGATGCATTATGGGCCTATAGAACTGCATATAAAAATCCTATGGGTATGTCTCCGTATAAAATGGTTTATGGAAAAGCATGTCACTTACCTCTCGAACTAGAACATAAGGCATATTGGGCCATTAAAGAGCTCAATTATGATTTCAAACTTGCCGGTGAAAGAGGTTATTTGACATTAGCTCACTTGATGAATGGAGAACCCAAGCCTATTAGAATGCCAAATTGTTTAAAGAAAAAGTTAAAAGATGGCATGACAAAAGGATACAAAAGCGTGAGTTTAATGTAGGTGATTATGTATTGCTATACAACTCTCATTTAAGATTTTTTGCAGGGAAACTTCTCTCTAAATGGGAAGGTCCTTAGTTTATCGAGGAGGTCTATCGTTCCGTTGCCATAAAAATCAATAACTTCGAAGGCACAAATCCGAAGGTGGCGAACGGTCAAAGAATCAAACATTATATCTCAGGTAATCCTATAAATGTTGAAACTAATGTTATTGAAACCGTAACCCCGGAGGAATACATAAGAGACACTTTCCAGAACGGTTCAGACTCCTAAAAGGAATAGGTGTGTGGTACGGTAAGTAAACCGACTCCAAAACAGTTCTAAAGGCATTTTTTCTCCGTTTTGGAATATTTAGAAAAATAGAAAAATAAGAAGCAGTCCGGGAAGGACACGAGGCCTCCATGAGGGTGGAGGGTGCGCGCTACCCCCTGGGCGCGCCCCCTGCCTCGTGGGCACCTCGTGCGCTCTCCGGACTCCGTTTTCTTGCACGATACGTATTTTGGTCGGTAAAAATTCATTATATATTCTCCCAAAGGTTTTGACCCCCGTATCACGCAAATATCCTCTATTTTCATTTCCAGCTGTTTTTCTGACAGATCTAGATCACCATGACGTCTCCAAGCGCCCCCAAGGACAAGTTCTTCGAGAAGGTCATCAACCCCTACCTCGCGGAAGTGCTGCAACACCCTCAAACCATTGATATGCGTGATGGGTTGCTGCACATCTGCGATGTTGAGGGACCAAGGAGGACCGGAAGCGTGGAGACGAGACTCGAAGCAATGGAGCAGCAAGTTTTCAAGTGCCAGGGGATGGTGGAACGAGGACTCAACGCCAACCATATGATGATCGCGGAGTGCACCAACAACCACAAGCTGGATGCCAAGAACATTGGGGAGACCATCTTCAAGCTTCACGAGAAGATCAAGCACCTCCAAGCCCAAATCTATGACCTGCAAAACCAAAACTGTGAGTATGAATATAGATTCAAGAGGATGAGTTTGGCGCAGATTTGAGGATCTTGGAGACTCGATCATCCTTCTATGATGGTGAGCCTATGTCTTGGAAGATGGACGACTAGCCCACATCATCAGCAACTCCACCACCCTCTTCACCAGCAAGGGAGACATAATCATATGGGTATGGGCACTCCCCTTGGCAACTGCAAAGCTTGGGGGAGGTGCCCCGGTATCGTATCACCATCACATCCCTATATTTACCGTTTTTCTTAGTTTGATCCTTTTGGTAATATCTTGATCTAGTAGAATAAAGTTTTTAGTATGATCTAGTTTTGAGTTTTGCTTTATGATCCCTTCATGTAATCGAGTCCGTGAGCTATATATAATAAAGTTTAGTGTTGAGTATAGGGCTTGATTATCTTGCTATGATCTTGAGTGAATAAAAGAAAAAGAAAGAATAAAAATAAACAAAGAGATCATATTGATCTTATGAAGAGTAATGACTTCACATAGGAAGAGTATGATGATTAAAAGTTGTTGAGAGTTGACAAACATAGCTTTGGTCATCGTTGCAATTAATAGGAAGTAACAAGGAAAGAGGGGTTTCACATATAAATATACTATCTTGGACATCTTTTATGATTGTGAGCACTCATTAAAATATGACATGCTAAAGAGTTGATGTTGGACAAGGAAGACAACGTAATGGGTTATGTTTTCTTATATCTGAAATAAAGTATATTGTCACGGATCATCCAACATGTTGAGCTTGCCTTTCCCCCTCATGATAGCCAAATTCTTTGCACCAAGCAGAGATACTACTTGTGCTTCCAAATATCCTTAAACCCAGTTTTGCCATGAGAGTCCACCATATCTACCTATGGATCGAGTAAGATCCTTCAAGTATGTTTTCATCGGTGCAAGCAATAAAAATTGCTCTCTAAATATGTATGATTTATTAGTGTGGAGGAATAAGCTTTATACGATCTTGTGATGTGGAAGAAATAAAAGCGACGGACTACATAATAAAGGTTCATATCACAAGTGGCAATATAAAGTGACGTTCTTTCGCATTAAGATTTTGTACATCCAACCCTAAAAGCGCATGGCAACCTCTGCTTCCCTCTGCGAAGGGTCTATCTTTTACTTTTATCTCTTACCCTTATGCAAGAGTCATGCTGATCTTCACCTTTCCTTTTTACATTTTATCCTTTGGCAAGCACAGTGTGTTGAAAGATCCTGATATATATATATATTTATAATTGGATGTAAGTTAGCATGAACTATTATTGTTGACATTACCCTTGAGGTAAAAGGTTGGGAGGCGAAACTATAAGCCCCTATCTTTCTCTGTGTCCGATTAAAACTCCATAACCACAAGTATTGTGTGAGTGTTAGCAATTGTGAAAGACTAAATGATAGTTGAGTATGTGGACTTGCTAAAAAGCTCTGACATAGACTCTTTCCGATGTTATGATAAATTGCAATTGCTTCAATGACTGAGATTATAGTTTGTTAGTTCTCAATAAATTTTCTGATTCATACTTGACATTGTGAATAGATTATTACTTGAGCATAAGAAATCATATGACAATATCCATATATGTTGCTGTTATAAGAATAATCATGATGCCCTCATGTCCGTATTTTATTTTATCAACACCTCTACCTCTAAACATGTGGAGATATTTATCGTTATCGGCTTTCGCTTGAGGACAGGCGAGGTCTAAGCTTGGGAGAGCTGATACGTCTATTTTGCATCATGCTTTTATATCGATATTTATTGCATTATGAGCTGTTATTACACATTATGTCACAATACTTATGCCTATTCTCTCTTATTTTACAAGGTTTACATGAAGAGGGAGAATGCCGGCAGCTGGAATTCTGGGCTGGAAAAGGAGCAAATATTAGAGACCTGTTCTGCACAACTCCAAAAGTCCTGAAACTCCACGGAAGTTATTTTTGGAAATAATAAAAAATATTGAGAGGAAGAAATACCAGAGGGGGCCCACACCCTGGCCACGAGGGTGGGGGCGCGCCCCCTGCCTCGTGGGCCCCTGGTGGCCCTCCGGTGGCCATCTTCTACTATATGAAGTCTTTCGTTCGAAGAAAAATAAGAAGCAAGCTTTTGGGACGAGACTCCGCCGCCACGAGGCGGAACTTTGGCGGAACCAATCTAGGGCTCTGGCGGAGCTGTTCTGCCGGGGACACTTCCCTCCGGGAGGGGGAAATCATCGCCATCGTCATCACCAATGCTCCTCTCATCGGGAGGGGGCCAATGTCCATCCACATCTTCACCAGCACCATCTCCTCTCAAACCCTAGTTCATCTCTTGTATCCAATTCTTGTCTCTAAGTCTGGGATTGGTACCTGTAGGTTGCTAGTAGTGTTGATTACTCCTTGTAGATGATGCTAGTTGCTTTATTTGGTGGAAGATCATATGTTCGGATCCTATATGCATATTAATACTCCTCTGATTATGAACATGAATATGCTTTGTGAGTAGTTACGTTTGTTCCTGAGGACATGGGAGAAGTCTTGCTATTAGTAGTCATGTGAATTTGGTATTCGTTCGATATTTTGATGAGATGTATGTTGTCTCTCCTCTAGTGGTGTTATGTGAACGTCGACTACATGACACTTCACCATTGTTTGGGCCTAGAGGAAGGCATTGGGAAGTAATAAGTAGAAGATGGGTTGCTAGAGTGACAGAAGCTTAAACCCTAGTTTATGCGTTGCTTCGTAAGGGGCTGATTTGGATCCATATGTTTCATGATATGGTTAGGTTTACCTTAATACTTCCTTTGTAGTTGCGGATGCTTGCAATAGGGGTTAATCATAAGTGGGATGCTTGTCCAAGTAAGGACAGCACCCAAGCACCGGTCCACCCACATATCAAATTATCAAAGTACCGAACGCGAATCATATGAACGTGATGAAAACTAGCTTGACGACAATTCCCATGTGTCCTCGGGAGCGCTTTTCTCTATATAAGAGTTTTTCCAGGCTTGCCCTTTGCTACAAAAAGGATTGGGCCACCTTGTTGTACTTTATTTACTATTGTTACTTGTTGCTCGTTACAAATTATCTTATCACAAAACTATCTGTTACCTATAATTTCAGTGCTTGCAGAGAATACCTTGCCGAAAACCGCTTATCATTTCCTTCTGCTCCTCGTTGGGTTCGACACTCTTACTTATTGAAAGACTACGATAGATCCCCTATACTTGTAGGTCATCAGGGAACCGCATGTCATTTCAATCTCCCCCATTTTGGTAATTGATGACAATCACTTTCAAGAGAGTTCATATAAGGAATTATGCATCACCATGCAATGCAACAACCAATGATGCATGAATATGAAATGCAAATGCTTAGGAACAAAACCAAAGCAATGCATAAGTATGAGATGCAAATTCTTAGGAACAAGACCAAAGCAAGAACAAAACTCTGAAAACTTCTCCACAAAACTCTCTTAAACTTCTCCCCCATTGGCATCGATTGCCAAAATGGGCGAAAAGCTTAGGAGGCCAATATAAAACGTTTTCCTCCATAAATTTTGTATCAACAAGAGAGTGGAATGCCATACACATATCCAAAGGTAAATACTTGGAAGAACACAAACTATATTGAGGCACAAAGATTGCTAAAGAATGATATGCCACAAAGACATAACAAAGAGAGACACAAGCAATCAAGCAATCAAAAGATACCAATTGGAGCAAGCAACCAAAGGATATCAATTGAACCAACTAGACAAAAGATCCTATGAGCCACATGAATAAAGGATCTTACGATATGAGCAAAGGAGTGTTCTAAAGAAACTATAGAAGCTAACCATGATTTGTGCACACATAAGAATTTTTGTATTTGAATACAAGGTGCACAAAATAGGATCATAGCTCCCCCAAAATCAATACAAACATACAACAAGTGCAAGTGAGCATATAGGAAACAAAGCCTAGCACTTGCAACAAACACATGGTTGAGCAACATGTAAAAGAGGCAACTTAAGTATAGGCTCAACCAAAAAGATGTGTGTGAGTCATGGCAAAGCACTTGAGAAGACTAATATAAGGATGAGCATTAAGCATCAACATAGTCTTGGATAAAAGAGATACAAGGTGCAAGACATGTCCTTCCCACACACACACAACAAGCAAGTGGATACACAAGCTTACTAAAAAGAGAAATAACAACCAAGCTTGTGACAACCCATGGTGAAGATAGAAAGCGAAAGCCTCATCAAGACGAGGGATACCAATTAAAAGCCTCGTCAAGACAAGCATGAGGAAAATGATCTTCACCACACAAGAGTGCATCAAGATGCAACGAGATATGACCCGCACTCAAGACACACACTTTCACGGAGCCACCAAAGAAATAACATGAGTAAGAAACAGTGGACGTGAAAGAAAGGGATATCAACTAGATATGCAACTTCTCTCAAGTGTATAAGATTCTAGGTAGATGAAGATCATGATGATATCAATCCACAAAAAAGGATGTACATACGAAATAGTTCAAAAAGGAAAGAACAAGATATCCACAAGGAAGTCATAAATATACCAATAAGATATTTGCTTGAAAGCATAGCACTTGGCTAGATATGGTCTTATTGTATATAACTTGAGTCTTATTGGGAAGTGGCCTTTCTTCAAATTGAGGTTCAGCATGAGATTGAACTTGTGGCCTCTTCCCTTGTTGCTTGTCACAAATTTCCTTCTTCTTCAATGGGCAAGATCTAACATGATGCCCTTCAATTTTGCGCTTGAAGCAAATAATCTTGGCCGAATTCTTGAGTTGTTCTTGTCCCTTCTTCTTGTTTCTCTTGGACTTTTTCTTCTTATTGGAGTTGAATCCAAGTCCACCTTTGTAATTGGGGGATTTTTGCACACTCAAGATTTTGTTGAGTGTGGACTTCCCTTCATGACACTTTTCCAAGTCTTTCTTCAAAGAAGTGACTTGGTCCTTGAGCTCTTTGATTTCCTCTACATGCATGGTTAATATCAACACAAGTGCTAGAGGAAGTATAAGCTTCATCGTTAGAGCAACAAGGCAAGGAAAGCAATTCATCACAAGATGTGCCAATGTTATGCATAGATGAATTACGAGGACTAGCACATGGCAAGATAGCATTTTGACTTGAATTAGTGCTAGTATCCACATGAGACTCACTAGATGCTACCTTGATAATCATAGCCGCATGAGCTATCTTTAGCACATTATGGGATACTAGAAGATCATCATGAGAGCTTGTGAGTGATGACCCACAAGTATAGGGGGTCAATTGTAGCTCTTTTCGATAAGTAAGAGTGTCGAACCCAACGAGGAGCAGAAGGAAATGACAAGTAGTTTTCAGTAAGGTAGTGTCTGCAAGTGCTGAAATTGTAAGTAGCGGAGTAGTTTGATAGCAAGATAATTTGTAACGAGCAAGTAACGATAGTAGTAACAAAAGTGCAGCAAGGTAGCCCAATCCTTTTGAGGCAAAGGACAGGCCAAAACGGTCTCTTATGATAAGCAAAGTGTTCTTGAGGGTACACGGGAATTTCATCTAGTCACTTTGATCATGTTGGTTTAATTCGTGTTCGCTACTTTGATAATTTGATATGTGGGTGGACTGATGCTTAGGTTCTATTCTTACTTGAACAAACCTCCTACTTATGATTAACCCTCCCGCAAGCATCCGCAACTACGAAAAAGTATTAAGAATAAATTCTAACCATAGCATTAAACTTTTGGGTCCAATCGGTCCCTTACGGAATAGCGCATAAACTGGGGTCTAAGCTTCTGTCACTCTCGCATCCCACCATCTATTTATACTACTCCACAATGCATTCCCTTAGGCCCAAATATGGTGAAGTTTCATGCAGTCGACGTTCACATGACACCACTAAGGGAATCACAACATACATACAATCAAAATATCGAACATATAATCTTCCACCAAATAAACCATATAGTAATGAACTACAAGATGTAATCAACACTACCAGTCACCCCCTAGCACCAATCTATAGTTCCGATAACAAGATTGAATACAAGAGATGAACTAGGGTTTGAGATGAGACGGTGCTGGTGAAGATGTTGATGGAGATTGCCCTCCCCAAGATGGGAGAGTTGTTGGTGATGATGATGACGATGATTTCCCACACCGGGAGGGAAGTTCCCCCGGCAGAATCACTCCATCGGAGGGCAAAAGTACTCCTGCCCAAGTTCCGCCTCGAGACGGCGGCGCTCCACCCCGAAAGTCTTCTCCTTATTTTTTCTAGGTAAAAATGACTTATATACCAGAAGATGGGCACTGGAGGAGGGCCGAGGAGGGCACTACCCACGAGGGCGCGCCTAGGCTCCCTAGCGCGCCCAGGTGGGTTGTGCCCACCTGGCGGGCCCCCTCTAGTAGTTATTGGCTCCAATAATTCTTAAATATTCCGTAAAAAAATCCCCGTGAAGTTTCAGCTTGTTTGGAGTTGTGCAGAATAGGTAGCCTGACGTAGCTTTTTCACGTCCAGATTTCCAGCTGCCGGAATTCTCCCTCTTGGTGTGTACCTTGCAAATTATGAGAGAAAAAGCATTAGAATTACTCCAAAAAGCATATTATGGATAAAAACACTATAAATAACAGTAAGAAAACATGATGCAAAATGGACGTATCAACTCCCCCAAGCTTAGACCTCGCTTGTCCTCAAGCGAAAACCGAAATCGAAAAACATGTCCACATGCTTTGAGAGAGAGGTGTCGATAAAAACAAAATACGGACATAGAAGCATCATGTTGATTATTATAACAGAAACAAATTTAAACATAAGACTTAGAACTTCTATCATACACTTCCCATGAATAATTAATAGTTCATCACACAATCGAAGTATAAAGCAAAAACTCTATTAGAAACCAACAAACTATGTTCTCAGTCAACTTTGCAACTACAATTCATCATCTTTTCACGAAGGGTCACGTGTCGGAGCCTTTAGGCAAGTTCACATACTCAACCATCATATAGTCTTCTATGATTGCTAACACTCACCGCGTACACATGAGCAAAACGTTTCAACCGGACACATAGAAAGATAGGGGCTTATAGTTTCGCCTCCCAACATACTCACCTCAAGGGTGATGTCAGCAATAATAACTAATGCTATCTATATTCAACTGGACATAAGTGCCTAGATCTTTCTTCACCACATGATGCTTGCCAAAGGAGAAAAATAAAAGGAATAGAAGGAAAACTTTGACTCTTTGCATAAAAGTATGTACATAAAGGTAAAGGATAGGCCCTTCGCAGAGGGAAGCAGAGGTTGCCATGCGCTTATTTGTTTGCATGCTCAATCCCTTAGTGCAAGAGAACGTCACGTTACATTGCCCCTTAAGATGACAACCTTTATTATGCAGTCTGTCGCTTTTATTGTTTGTCATCCAAGTTCATGCAACGCTCAATTTTCTCTTACACTAAACAATCTCACACATTTAGAAGCATTTTTTATTGCCTTTTTGCACCGATGACAACTTACTTGAGGGATCTTGCTCAATCCCTAGGTAGGTATGGTGGACACTTGAAAAAGATATAGGTTTAAGGGTTTTTGAATGCACAAATAGTATCTCTACTTAGTGCGGAATTTTTGGCTAGCAAAGATAGGGGGCAAGCACCACATGTTGAAGGATCTATGACAATATGACTTCTGTGTGAATATAAACAAATATAAACCATTATGTTGTCTTCCTTGTCCAACGTCAACAGTTTTGGCATATAATATTTTGATGAGGGCTCACAATCACAAAAGATTTCTAGGATAGTATATTTATATGTGAATCTTCACTTCCCTTATTAATTCTTTCATGAGTTACATCATTGACTAATGCTATGTTTGTCAATCTCTAATAAAATTTCCTATTTATACTTTTCCTTATGTGGTGCTATTACCTACCCATAGGATTAGTATATGATCTTATTGATTTACTTCCTTCCTTTTATTTATTTCCTTTCTTTTTCCGTTCTTATTTCTTTTCTTTATTTGCAACATGAAAGTAAAAGAAAGCAAAAACTCAAACTAAACTTTATTATATAACTTGCACACGATTAAAATGATAGATCACTAAGCAAACTTTCAAAGAAGAAAGGATCGAACTAAACTTTATTTCATCTAAAGCAAAAGGATCAAACTAATATAAGTAAAAGCAAAAAGATAGTGGGATGATACGATACCGGGGCACCTCCCCCAAGCTTGGCGGAAGCCAAGGGGAGTGCCCATACCCGATACTCAATTCTCCTTTGGTGGTGAAGAAGATGATGGTGGTGATGAAGCGACCCTATCCTTAAGGATCAAGAGATTCTCCAATCGACGGATAACGCTCCAGAGATAGGTGATATGCTCTTGATGCAAAATATTTCGCGAGTGAGATACTTATTTTGTATGCGAACTATTTCAATGACACGACAAGCTTCAATCTCAGCAGGAGTAAGATGAGTAAGGTAGGGCTTAAGGATATCTTCTTCCTCCTCCTCGGCCAGTAGTACTTGTGCTGCCACCGGGGATGGATCTATGGTAGCTTCCTTGCCCTTGTCTCCCTTGACGACGTTCGTAGACTCCTCCCTCTTCGTCTCAATCTTGATGAGCCAAGCATCTTCTTCCATGTTGTTGGAGGAGGAGGAAGATATGATGCCTAGCTTCATAAATCTGACCAGAAACAGCAAGAAAAGAGAACAGAGGATTTCTTCGCGATACGGTGATCAACAGGTTCGGAAGTATATATAGATTTTTTTTATCTTGGAGGACAAGTTATCCAGAAGAAAAACGGAGTACGGAAGGTGTCCCAGGTGGGCACAACCCACCTGGGCGCGCCAGGCATGCCTGGCGTGCCCTGGTGTCTTGTGCTCACTAGGGGGCGCTTCCTGGAAGTTTCTTTATTTCCAAAATTCTAAAATATTCCAAAACTGACAGAAAATATTTTTGCAGATTTTTCAGAGTCTGTTTGCTTACCGTATCACGTACCTCCTTAATTTGACGATTCAGGAGTGTTCCGAAAGGACTCTTTTATGTGCTCTTCCGGTGTCAAGGTTTGGATAATATTGCTTTCAACATTAATTGGCGTACCTGAGATATAATGCTTTATTCGTTGCCCATTGACAACCTTCGGGTTAGTACCTTCGGAATTATTTATTTTGATGGCTCCAGACCGGTAAACCTCCGCAATGACATATGGGCCTTCCCATTTCTAGAGGAGCTTTCCTGCAAAGAATCTGAAACGAGAGTTGTACAAAAGAACATATTCTCCGACTTTAAACTCACGCTTTTGAATTCTTTTGTCATGCCATCTTTTAACGTTTTCTTTGAATAACTTTGCATTTTAATAAGCTTGGATTCTCCATTCATCTAATGAGCTTATATCAAATAACCTCTTTTCACTAGCAAGTTTCAAATCATAGTTGAGTTCTTTAACTGCCCAATATGCTTTATTTTCTAACTCAAGAGGTAAATGACAAGCTTTTCCATAAACCATTTTATAAGGAGACATACCCATAGGATTTTTATAAGCTGTTCTATAAGCCCAAAGTGCATCATCTAATTTCTTAGACCAATTCTTCCTGGACCTATTGACAGTCTTTTGCAAAATTAATTTTATTTCTATATTGCTAAGCTCAACTTGACCACTAGACTAAGGATGATAGGGTGATGCAATTCTATGGTTAACATCATACTTGGCAAGCATTTTACGAAAAGCACCATGAATAAAGTGGGAACCACCATCAGTCATTAAATATCTAGGGACTCCAAACCTTGCGAAAATAACTTCCTTAAGCATTTTAATAGAGGTGTTGTGATCAGCACTACTAGTTGGAATAGCTTCTACCCATTTAGTAACATAATCAGCATCAACCAAAATATGTGTATACCCATTAGAGGAAGGAAAAGGTCCCATTTAATCAAATCCCCAAACATCAAATGGTTCAACAGCAAGTAAATAATTCATAGGCATTTCTTGACGCTTACCCATATTACCTATTCTTTGGCAGTCATCACAAGACGAGACATACTTACGAGCATCCTTGAAGAGAGTAGGCCAATAAAATCCAGATTGCAATACCTTATGAGCGGTTCTATCTCCAGCATGATGCCCACCATATGGTTCGGAGTGACATTTCCGTAGGATTTGTCCGTGTTCATGCTCAGGTACACAACGTCTAATAATACCATCTACTCCTTATTTATAAAGATGTGGGTCATCCCAAAAGTAATGTCTTAAATCATAGAAGAATTTTTTTCTTTTGTTGGTATGTAAAGCTAGGTGGCAAATATTTAGCAACAATGTAATTAGCATAGTCAGCATACCAAGGAGTGCTATTAGCAACGCTTATTGCAGCTAACTGCTCATCAGGAAAACTATCATCAATAGGTAGTGGGTCATCAAGCACATTTTCAAGCCTAGACAAGTTATCAGCTACGGGGTTCTTAGCTCCTTTTCTATCAATTATATGTAGATCAAATTCTTGTAATACGAGAACCCAACGAATAAGTCTAGGTTTAGCATCTTTCTTTTCCATAAGATATTTAATAGCAGCATGGTCTGTTGAACAGTTCCTTTGGAATCAACAATATAAGGTCTAAACTTATCACAAACAAAAACCACTGCTAAGAATTCTTTTTCAGTAGTAGCATAATTTCTTTGAGCACTGTCTAGAGTTTTACTAGCATAATGAATAACATTCAATTTCTTATCAACCCTTTGTCCTAGAACAGCAACGATAGCATAATCACTAGCATCACACATAATCTCAAAAGGCAAGTTCAATCAGGTTGTTGAACTATAGGTGCAAAAATTAAGGATTTCTTTAGTGTTTCAAAGGCTTCTAAACAATCATCATAAAAAACAAAAGGAATATCCTTTTGCAAAAGATTGGTGAGAGGCCTAGAAATTTTAGAAAAGTCTTTGATAAATCTCCTATAGAAACCAGCATGACCTAATAAACTATGAATACCTTTTATGTCCTTGGGACATGGCATTTTCTCAATTTCATCAACCTTAGCTTGGTCCACTTCAATACCTCTTTCAGAAATTTTATGACCTAAGATAATGCCTTCATTAACCATAAAGTGGCACTTCTCCCAATTCAAGACAAGATTTGTTTGTTCACATCTTTGCAAAACTCGATCAAGATTGCTTAAACAATCATCAAAAGACTTCCCATAAACAGAGAAGTCATCCATGAAAACCTCAACAATCTTTTCACAAAATTAAGAGAATATAGCAGTCATACATCTTTGAAAGGTAGCAGGTGCATTACATAAACCAAAAGGCATACGTCTATAAGCATAGGTTCCAAAAGGACAAGTAAAAGTGGTCTTTTCATGATCAGGTTGAGAAACAGGTATTTGTGAAAAGCCATAATATCCATCAAGGAAGAAAAAGTGTGTATGCTTAGATAATATTTCAAGCATTTGATCAATAAAAGTCAAAGGGTAATGATCTTTTCTAGTTGCTTTATTTAATTTTCTAAAAACAATTACCATTCTATAGCCTGTAACAATTCTTTGTGGGATAAGTTCATTCTTATCATTAGGAACAATAGTTATACCTCCTTTCTTAGGGACACAATGAACAGGACTTGCCCATCTACTATCAGCTATAGGATAGATTATACCTGCTTCCAGAAGTTTTAATATTTCCGTTCTTACCACCTCTTTCATCTTCGGATTTAACCGACGTTGGTGATCAACAACGGGTTTAGCATCAGGTTCCATATTAATTTTGTGCTGACATAGAGTGGGACTAATGCCCTTTAAATCATCAAGAGTATATCCAATAGCAGCTCGGTGCTTCCTTAGAACTTTCAATAATCTTTCTTCTTCATGTTCTTAAAGGTTAGCACTAATAATAACATGATATATTTTCTTTTCATCAAGATAAGCATATTTCAAAGTGTCTGGCAATTGTTTTAATTCAAACACAGGATCACCTTTAGGTGGAGGAGGACCTCCTAGAGTTTCAATAGGCAAATTGTGTTTAAGTAGAGGACGTTGTTCAAAGAAAATCCTATCTATTTCATTTCTTTCATGCATATGTAAATCATTTTCATGGTCTAGCAAATATTGTTCTAAAGGATCAGTAGGTGGCACAGCAATAGAAGCAAGACCAATTAATTCATCTCTACTAGGCAATTATTTTTCATGATGATTTCTACTAAACTTGGAAAAATTAAACTCATGAGACTCATCACCAAAGCTAACACTGACAGTTCGTTTCTTACAATCTATCTTAGCATTAACTGTGTTCAAGAAAGGTCTACCAAAGATAGTGGGATAGAAGTCATCTTGTGGGGATCCAAGAACAAGAAAATCAGTTGGTTATTTTATTTTCCCACACAAGACCTCAACATCTCTAAAAACCCCACAAGGTGATATGGCGTCTCTATTAGTAAGTTTAATAGTAACATCTATGTCTTCTATCTCTACAGGTGCTATTTCTTTCTTAATTTCTTGATATAAAGTGTAAGGAATAGCACTTACACTAGCACCCATGTCACATAGACCATGATAACAGTGATCTCCTATTTTAACTGAAATGACAGGCATGCCAACAACTGGCCTATGTTTATCTTTTGTATCAGGTTTAGCAATTCTAGCAGCTTCTGCACAGAAGTAAATAACATGCCCATCTATATCTTCTTCCAAGAGATCTTTAACCATAGCAACATTAGGTTCCACTCTAATTTGTTCATCTAGTTTAGGTGTTCTAACATAGCTTTTGTTAACCACAGTTGAAACTTTAGCATGTTCCTTTATCCTAACAAGAAAAGGGGGTTTCTCAATATAAGGAGTAGGAACAACTGGATCAACATTATAGAGTATAGTTTCTTCTTTAACGGGTACCGGTTCTTTGATTTCATATTTAATAGGTGGGTGATACTTAAACCACTTCTCTTTAGGGAGTTCAACATGAGTAGAAAATGATTCACAAAAGGAGGCTACTCTCTCAGAGTCAAGTCCATACTTAGTGCTAAACTTTTGAAAAGCATCAGTATCTATAAAAGATTTAACACAATCATACTTAAGCTTTATACCTGACTCTTTACCTTCGTTGAGTTCCCAATCTTCAGAGTGGCATTTAATTCTTTCCAAAAGATCCCACCGGAATTCAATAGTTTTCTTCATAAAAGAACCAGCACAAGAAGTATCCAGCATGGTTTGATCATTATGAGAAAGTCGTGCATAAAAGTTCTGAATAATAATTTCTCTTCAAAGCTCATGATTGGGGCATGAATATAACATTGACTTAAGCCTCCTCCAAAATAGAGTGATACTTTCTCCTTCACGAGGCCAAAAATTATATATATAATTCCGATCACGATGAACTAGATGCACAGGATAAAATTTTTGGTGGAACTCCAATTTCAAACGATTCCAATTCCATGATCCAATATCATCGCATAGCCTATACCATGCCAATGCTTTTTCCTTCAAAGATAAAGGGAAAACCTTTTTCATCACTTCATCTCTGGGTAAACCTGTCACAAATTTGTTCTACATATATCAAGTGCATATCAGGATGTTCGGTTCCATCTCCTGAATAAGGATTAGCTAGAAGTTGTTCTATCATACCCGAAGGGATTTCATCTTCAATATTTTCATTAGGTGCAGTAGGTTGAGGGGCAATTAATTGTGGTTTCGGTCGAGGTGAAGATACCCCGAACAAACCCCTCAAAGGATTGTTTTCCATAGTAACAAGTGACAATAAATTTCAGCACACTATATAAATGTTTCCTTACCAAATTCCACTTACCAAAGGCGCTTCACTCCCCGGCAACGGCGCCAGAAAATAGCCTTGATGACCCACAAGTATAGGGGATCAATTGTAGCTACTTTCGATAAGTAATAGTGTCGAACCCAACGAGGAGCAGAAGGAAATGACAAGTAGTTTTCAGTAAGGTAGTGTGTGCAAGTGCTAAAATTGTAAGTACCGGAGTAGTTTGATAGCAAGATAATTTGTAACGAGCAAGTAACGTTAGTAGTAACAAAAGTGCAGCAAGGTAGCCCAATCCTTTTGAGGCAAAGGACAGGCCAAAGCGGTCTCTTATGATAAGTAAAGTGTTCTTGAGGGTACACGGGAATTTCATCTAGTCACTTTCATCATGTTGGTTTAATTCGTGTTCGCTACTTTGATAATTTGATATGTGGGTGGACCGGTGCTTAGGTGCTGTTCTTACTTGAATAAACCTCCTAGTTATGATTAACCCTCCTGCAAGCATCCGCAACTACGAGAAAAGTATTAAGAATAAATTCTAACCATAACATTAAACTTTTGGGTCCAATCGGTCCCTTACGGAATAGCGCATAAACTGGGGTTTAAGCTTCTGTCACTCTCGCAACCCACCATCTATTTACCACTCCACAATGCATTCCCTTAGGCCTAAATATGGTGAAGTGTCATGTAGTCGACGTTCACATGACACCACTAAGGGAATCACAACATACATACCATCAAAATATCGAACACATATCAAATTCACATGATTACTTGCGACATGATTTATCCCGTGACCTCAAGAACGAAAGTAACTACTCACAAATAATAAACATGTTCATGATCAGAGGAGTATTAATATGCATAATGGATCTGATTAATCTTCCACCAAATAAACCATATAGTAATCAACTACAAGATGTAATCAACACTACTAGTCACCCCCTAGCACTAATCTATAGTTCCGGTAACAAGATTGAATACAAGAGATGAACTAGGGTTTGAGATGAGACGGTGCTGGTGAAGATGTTGATGGAGATTGCCCTCCCCAAGATGGGAGAGTTGTTGGTGATGATGATGACGATGATTTCCCCCTCCGGGAGGGAAGTTCCCCCGGCAGAATCGCTCCGCCGGAGGGCAAAAGTGCTCCTGCCCAAGTTCCGCCTCGAGACAGCGGCGCTCCGCCCCGAAAGTCTTCTCCTTATTTTTTCTAGGTAAAAATGACTTATGTACCAGAAGATGGGCACCGGAGGTGGGCCGAGGAGGGCATAGCCCACCAGGGCGCGCCTGGGCTCCCACTACAAGAAATATGTCAACTTGTGACCCTCACTATTGGCCGCTGAAAGGTCATAGTTTTTCATTTGCGACCTTTTTGTGACCAAAAACAGAAGGTCAAAAGCTGGCGGTCGTAAACTGAAATTAACGACCTTCTCTCAGAAGGTCGTTGAACCCATGACCTTTTGTTTTGGTCACTGGCTGTCTGCCCAGGCCACGTCGGATCCGACGTGGTAATCTGATGTGGCAAAATTGCGACCAATTGAAAAGGTCAAAAATTATAATCGGCCCGGTCCAATTGGGTGTTTATATGGGCCGAGCCCATTAATTCAGCCCATTTGTTGTTTTTTTCAATTTGTGTAAGCTACACGGGTCAGGCCTATAATTCGGCCTTTTTATTTTTGGGTTGTGGCCCTTCTTTTTCCTTTTTCAAATGGGTCCCAATTGTCAGATTCTGATAAGCGGGTCCCAAATGTCCGTTTCTGGGTTGTGGGTCCTTGTTGTCATGGTCATGTTCCTCAGATTTCAATATGCCAATAATTAAACAACCAATATTTAAATCAAAATAGACAGAAAACAGGTGTAATACTTCAAATAACAAGAAGCAACAATCTGTTACATCAACACATACAAACAGTATAACAAGCTCTACAGGTGTACAATATGTCACATGAGCTGATGAGCATCAAGCTCTACAGTATAACAAGCTCTATATGTCACAGTTCGTGCTTCAATTTCTTCCAATACAGATCAGCATCAAGGGCTTCATTACTCCTTGAACTAGCTCCGATGAGCTTGAACTATGCTTCTTCCGACTTCTTCGTCTTGATGCTCGCGACGAAACATGAAACGCCAACATCTGCACGTTATAGAACAAAATGGTTAGATACTAAATGAAAGCAAATCTAACAGCATATATCTAACAGTAGATACAAAATAATGAAGGCCAATCCGTGTGCATATATACCAGCAGAACACATAAACCCATCCATCAAAAATCTTGTTTCTGAACATTGGCATCAAATCAACACAAACGCTGAATTAACGTGCACAAAAGGAAAGAGCTAATACAGGGCAGGTATATGGGTATCAAAACAAACAAGAAAGAAACTACAGTCTATTTTAAGTAAACTCTTACAACAAAGATGCCCCAGTAAGTAAGCTGAATGGGTGACAAACTAAATAGTGAAACAAGTTGATAATTGTACACTATAGTGTTTACGCACAGTGGAACTGAATGAATTTCAGATTATGTTGCATGCAAGAAGAGGAGCAGCAGTGCACTCTAGCTAGTGTCCTTGTCAGCTTGTGCAAAACAAGCAGCATTCATCAGGATTAATTCATGGAGTAAGAAGAAATACAGAGACAACATCATCATCTGATGATGCGCTAACCAATCAACGACTTCGTTCGTCCAGATCACAGGCAGTGTGACAGAAGAAGAGACTACCTGGACATCCTCGACGGCGGCACGGAGGTCGGGCGAGTCCTTGGCGGCCTTGATGTGGTCAACGACGTTCAGCCTGTCAACGATGCGCTTGAGCAGGTGGACCAAGCTTTCCCACCCAGGCTCCACGCCCTTCTCAAGCTCCTCCAGCTCGCCCTCCTGCATACAGAGAAACTTCGGATGAGCTAGACTGAAACTCTTGTCAGTTGCCACCTACATAAAATAGTCAAGAGTAGAGTCTAACTCAAATCAGGTATGCATTCTTCGGACGTTAAATGGAAGCTTTATATATATGGCTATAAGGTATGATGCAAACCAACCAAAGTTTTCATCTCCGTTCTGAACAAATTAGACTGCAATGGAGTTGCTTAATACTTATAGCATGATTGGCTTTCCATTCTGAAACTGTAGACATGTTGTGCTTGGCTCATGCTTCAGATATGATCGGTCTACAGAGATTCAGACTGCGCCACAAAGGCACAGTAACAGCTGATGGATATACAAGTAATAAGACAATACTCCCTCAGTGTCAAGGAAACCCGTCCTAGAAATTTCATCAAGCAATTCGTAAGAAAACAAGAACATGAGCAGCATTGCATTTCACAAGACAATGGTTATTTGAAGATAAGAAATCATCAGACTTTAAACTATGAATCACAAGAGTGTAACTCCTGTCATATTGTTGCAGTTTCTCATCATCACTTGAACCACAAATGAAATCAAGCAACACTTTATATTGGAACTACAAATGGTAAATATCTTTGTTGTGGAGATAGTTCAATTTATAAACTCGTTCAAGCAAAATTATATTTGTTGTGAAGATAGCATGACTTCCTTCAGTATGTGGATAGCATAGAAAGCCACAAACATATCAGGGTGTTGAGGTACCATCAGAGACTTATATACTAAGAATTAGAGGAGAAGAGCTCCATCATATTATGGTTTATTCCTCATCACTTGACCCTCAAACATATAAGCATGCATCGACAGCAAGAAAAAAGGCTATAACAATTTATAGTTTGGAACCTATCAGTATGAAATGCAAACATTATTGCTCAGAATATGAAATATCTTCTCATCAATGACAAATGGCATCTCTGAAGTCCGACATACGTCGTAGATTTCATGATTCATCACAGCATTTTGCAAACCGCAGAAAGGATCTCGTGACCACACACATCACCATTCACCAATAATTAACAGTGTAAACATGTATCAGTAGAGTTGGATGAGCAGTACAAGTATATTAGTATAGGAACTAGAAGTGTTGTGTTGTGCTACAAAACCACTAGCAACAGCAGCATGAGCAGTACAAGTATATTAGTATAGGAACTAGATGCCTAGGAATTGGGAGAAAATCCCAAACTAGGGAATAGCACACAAAAAAGGCAGGCATTGCAAGCCTACTCTTCACTCGAAGCTCCAGGAAATAGCACAAAAAAATGAGTTCCCTAATAGAGCAACCAATTTCATGTTTGTTCTAATAAAAAAATAGCAACCTCTTACTATAATAATAGCAAAAGAAACACATAGGAAGTCATGCTGATTGCGCCTACTATAATAATAGAAAAAGTCATCGAATGGTGAGCAAACAAGACTAGAATTAACACTTGAGCGACAGAGTATCAGAAACCAATTCACGTTATAATCCAATCCTCAAAGTTGTCGCACAGAAACTCATTGTTTCTTTGTTCCACCGTCCAAGTTGGATCAGCACCACGACCCAGGAGATATCTCGTGATAGAAAGCATCCCATAAGCCGCAGAAATGGCCAGAGCAATGTCACCTGCAATAAGTAAAACAAAAGAACCAAATTAATCTAGGATTACTGGGATGTGCGGCAGAATTGATGCGAAGAGATCAAAAGGGAACCGGATTAATTATCATGTGAGAGTTCACGGGTTGACGAGGCACCTACACATGTCCAGCCGCCTTTCCATGACCGTCGGGGTTCACCGCCCTCCTCGACATCCTCAGCTCCTTGGTCGCCACCGTGACCGATCGGACCGGTCCACTCGCCCAGGCATCTCCCCTCTCCTCGATCACCCTGTGTTGACGAGCCGCGTCAGATCGAATAGCCCACACTCCAAAAAATTGTAGAGAAATAAACCACACTCGGATTTGAAATCAAGTGCAAGAATGGCTGCAGCACATACAACTAGCATGTTACGGTTGGTGGGTGATGGGGAAAATGCATGTGAAGTGCATAAATCATAGAGGGGTATGTACAATACACACCATCTCATCGGAAGCTAGTTTATACCTCCATCAACACCTCCCCCTCCTAGCATTCGTTCATTAGCAGCACTGACCTGCCAAAATAAATCCTAGTTATATAATTCACTGTTGAATATAGACAAAGATAATTTCTTCTATGCAAAATGTTACACATCAGTTTATCATAAAACACAAATGGAGGTAACAGAAGGATTTAGTAAAATGCTCACATAATAGATCATATCATCCAAGCTTGCAAAGGCTTAAGATCTAACTGGCCGAATGGATTTGTAATAAGATATTGGATTTATAAAGTTGTTGCAGAAGGGACAGCAACTTTCCTGATAATTTGAGGCTCAGAACCCAAATTCCACTCCATGGAAAATAAGCTGACAGTCATTGGGGAACTTGATTCAGACTTCTTAGTGATGCCCTTAATGGCAGGGGGACTAATACAGACATTAAAACGGAAAATAAGCATAGCTAAGAAGACCATGTTCACCAACCCAGACCCAGGCAAAGGCATGTTCCATCTGAGAAGCCAGCCTAACTACAACGCCATGTGATGGTTCAGTTCCGATCCCATGCTCAGATCCCACTGCGCGCCGGTAGCTGATACTCCATATTTGGTAAAATACAACTCGACCAATCTCACCTATCCAAGCATATCTACATACGCAACCACATGGCCTATTGTTGTAGTTGCGCGCGGAAGCAGCAGGAGAGTAGTACCTCGGCGGCGATCGCGCGGAGGTACTTGGCCCGGACAGCGCCGGGCGCGCGGGACCAGTCGCGGCCGCAGTTCCTCTTGAGGACCGCCCGCGCGGCAGCCACCGCCGCGTCCACGTCCTCCGAGGTGCCCGCCGGGATCTCGCCTGCACAAACCTACCGATGAGCACCCAACGGCACGGCTGAACGGAAAGCAGAGAGAAAGCGGGATGGATGGATCTGGTATGGACCGATGGAGGCCTCGGTGGTGGGGTTGATGACGGGGAGGCGGCGGCCGAGCGCGGACGCGCTCCAGTCGCCGTCGATGAAGAGTTGCCGCTGCGGGATCTTCGCCGTGGCAACCATCGTGCGAGGCGGGGAGTGACTGGAGTTGCGTCGGCCGGGGTTGGTTGGTAGTACGACTACGAGGCGCGAGGTGGAGAAGAGGTCGGGAGCACTATCCTCTCATCGAGTACGCGGCGAGCACGCATGCCTCGGGGCGCCATAATGCCGGAGGGGAGGGAGGGAGGAGCGATCTGGATCGAGGAGAGCGAGGGGAGGGGCGGGTGGCGGCGAGGGCGGACCTGGAAGGGGAGAGGAGGAGAAGAGAGCGAGGGAAAGAAAGGAGGCGGGGGGTGGATGTAAAATTACCACAGGGCAGAGCTAGGGTTTCGGGGATGGTGTGGAAGGGCTGATGACTGCCGTTAGATCCACGATCATCCGACGGTGTTCGATGCATGATCCGCGTGATGCATCCACGAACCAATAAGAATACAGTACGACGTTATAACCATCTAAATTGGTCAAAAAATTCATTTTTTATTTTTCGAGTGCCTAAATTGAGTTTTTTTGTAAATGACCTACCATATATTTGTTGCAAAATGGCACCAGATCATTTTTATAATATATTAGGCCATATTTAATGTTCAATTGACAAAATGGTTGGTTGTCAAAAGTTTTTATACACCTCTGCTGAAAAAGACAAAATTCCGCCGTTTCAGCGAGAAGCGGGTCAAATTTAAACTACAGCTGCCTCATAGTTTGCTCTTTATTTTTTCCAAAAATCATTTCTAGGTACATAAGTATCTATTTAATAAGAGAAACACCAAAAAATCCAAGATTCAACCACTAGCTAGGAACGGTCAATCCCGTCGTTTTGACCGCATTTTGAAACGGGCATTAAAATTCAAAAAAATAAAAAAATTGGAAAACCTTCGCCTTGTGTCATTATATGTAACCAAGTTTCCAAGAAAAATAATAAACTTGTAATACAGCAATTATTTCAAAAAGTATTCTCACAAATGAGCTATCATGCATGAAGATTCATGGCATTCAAGCCAAATGATCAACCTTATGGCCACATTCATGACATAGTTTGTTCAAATGATCTCATATTGTGCACAAGGGTGCATATTGGAATGGCAAACAATGTTGCCTAAGGAAGTTTTCATTTTCTTTGACGAAAAATCAATTTTCCATTTTTAGAGTGCCCAATATAAGTTTTTTTGTGAAGGACCTATAATATATTTGTTGCAAAATTGTACCAAATAAATTTTCTAAAATACTAGGACATATTTAATGCACAATTGACCAAATGGTTGGGTGTAAAAAGTTTTGATCCACCTCTGGTGAAAAAGACAAATTTCCGCCGATTTAGTTGGAAACGGGTCAAATTTGAACTGCAGCTGCCTTATAGTTTGCTCTTTATTTTTTACAAAAATCATTTCTAGGTACATAAGTACCTATTTAATCAGAGAAACACCAAAAAAATTCCAAGATTCAACCACTAGCTAGGAACGTTCATTCCCGCCGTTTTGACCGCATTTTCAAACGGGCATAAAAAATTCAAAAAAAATCAAAAAATTGGGAAACCTTCGCATTGTGTCATTATATGTGGCCACGTTCCCAGGAAAAATAACAAACTTGTAATACGGCAATTATTTTTTAAAAATATTCTCAGAAACGAGCTATCACGTGTGGAGATCAATGGTTTCAAGCCAAATGATCAATCTTATGGCCACATTCATGGCATAGTTTGTTCAAATGATCTCATATTGTGCACAAGGATGCATATTGGAATGGCAAACAATGTTGCCTAAGGAAGTTTTCATTTTTTTTGGACGAAAAAACCATTTTCCATTTTTCGAGTGCCCAAAAGGAGGTTTTTTTGTGAAGGACCTCCCAAATAATTGTTGCAAAATTGGACCAAATCAATTTTCTAAAATACTAGGACATATTTAATGCACAATTGACAAAATAGTTGGGTGTAAAAAGTTTTGATCCACCTCTCATGAAAAAGACAAATTTCCGCTGATTCAGTTGGAAGCGGGTCAAATTTAAACTGCAGCTGCCTCCTAGTTTGCTATTTATTTTTTCCAAAAATCATTCTAGTTACATTAGTACCTATTT
This sequence comes from Triticum aestivum, assembly GCF_018294505.1. Classification (NCBI taxonomy): domain Eukaryota; kingdom Viridiplantae; phylum Streptophyta; class Magnoliopsida; order Poales; family Poaceae; genus Triticum; species Triticum aestivum. The sequence goes on from NC_057814.1 coordinate 556,218,801, forward strand.
AATCATAAATACATGGTTTCGTGGCGATACGTCGAGGTTTGGGCGGTGGCCGAGGACCCCAACTCTAGAGCGCGTAAACTCGCATGCCCGCCGCGTGGTCACCGCGTGACCGTGGCGTTGCCATGTGTTCTGGGCGGCCTAGGCATGTCTAGTGGGTTGGGCACTCCCCAGGTAAGTGCTAGGAAGAAAATTACAACATAAGATTCTCACGAGGAGACCGATCGATGCTCAAACATGAATTAGCAGCCAAGTGTTTGATTAGCGGTACGGGAAATGTACATGGCTAATGGGCGTGAGTTTTGGCTGAGGATGATCAGTTACTAAGAAGACCGTCTTCACAAATTTTCAGCTCAATAGGAGGATCCTAGGTGGTACTTGCTTTGCAAAGTACCACACTGGACATAAATACGAATGTTGAAGCTGGGCTCAAAATAATGAATGGATTGAGCTGGCATTTGGTGGAGGATGGTTATTTGAGTATAGGAAAGCACTGTAGAAAATGGATACTATTTGGACATGCCAAAATGGTACTTCCTTCACAAAGTGCTGCTCTGAACAGAATAGGAAAATGAATATTGTTGAATTATTTTTGAACTAGGCAAGGAAGGCTTTTGACATATTTGATGAAGATATGATCCAAAAAATTTATGAGAATTTTTTGGGAATTTTTGGAATAACAGAAATATAGGTTGCTTCACAACCTAGGGCAAAAATTGACACATGGACATGACACATAGGCAAAACTGATGAGATGGCGCCTAGTCATCACAACCCACCACAATTTACAAGGCTATGACCATCTATATTGGTCGTTAACAACTAGAAATAAGGCAGCGGACTAGCGTTGTTTGCTTTATGACCATTTTGTGTAAGGAAATTACGACCTTTCTGACCAAAATGGTCGCAATGGTTTAGGGTTTGGAGCCCCCCGAACAGGTTTTGACCAATTGGTCTCAAATGGTCATAGATCTATGACCAATTCTTCCAGGGTCACTGCCAGAAGGTCACTAGTTGACATATTTCTTGTAGTGTCCCTCGCGCGCCCAGGTGGGTTGTGCCCACTTGGTGGGCCCCCTCTGGTAGTTATTGGCAACAATAATTCTTAAATATTCCATAAAAAAATCCCCGTGAAGTTTCAGCTTGTTTGGAGTTGTGCAGAATAGGTAGCCTGACATAGCTTTTTCAGGTCCAGATTTCCAGCTGCCGGAATTCTCTCTCTTGGTGTGTACCTTGCAAATTATGAGAGAAAAGGCATTAGAATTACTCCGAAAAGCATTATTATGGATAAAAACACTATAAATAACAGTAAGAAAACATGATGCAAAATGGACGTATCAGTGAGCTTTACATGACTTTCTTCCAATTTCTCATAATTTCTAGATAGCAACTCAAGTTGAGCCCTTAGCTCAACATTCTCCTTCAAAATGGATGCTTCATTATAAATAGAGTTAGTAGCACAAGCATCATCAATAATAGCAAGAGGAGAAGGCAACTGTTGGAGAACGTAGCAGAAATTCAAAATTTTCCGACGTGTCACCAAGATCAATCTAGGAGATGCTAGCAACGAGAGGGGAGGAGTGCATCTACATACCCTTGTAGATCGCGACCGGAAGCGTTCAAGAGAACGGAGTTGATGGAGTCGTACTCGTCGTGATCCAAATCACCGATGATCCTAGCGCCGAACGGACGGCACCTCCGCGTTCAACACACGTACGGAGCGGGGACGTCTCCTCCTTCTTGATCCAGCAAGGGGGGAGGAGAAGTTGATGGAGATCCAGCAGCACGACGGCGTGGTGGTGGAAGTAGCGGGATCCCGGCAGGTCTTCGCCAAGCGCAAGCGGGGAGGAAGAGGTGTCACGGGAGGGAGGGAGGCGCCAGGGATTGGGGTGCTGCTCCCATGCGCCTCCCCACTATATATAGGGGTGGAGGGGGCTGGTTTCTTACCCTCCAAGTCCATTGGGGCGTTGGCAAAGGTGGGGGAAAGAAATCCCATCATTTCCCTTCCCCACCGATTGTTATCCCCCTTTTTTAGGGATCTTGATCTTATCCCTTCGGGATATGATCTTATTCCTTCTAAGGTGGGATCTTGGTGCGCCTTGACCAGGGGTGTGGGGCCTTGCCCCCACTACCCACGTTCATGTGGGTCCCCCCATGCAGGTGGGCCCAACTTCGGAACCTTCTAAAACCTTCCCGGTACAATACCGAAAAATCCCGAACATTTTCCGGTGGCCAAAATAGGACTTCTCATATATAAATCTTTACCTCCGGACCATTCCGGAACTCCTCGTGACGTCCGGGATCTCATCCGGGACTCCGAACAACTTTCAGATTTCCGCATACTAATATCTCTACAACCCTAGCGTCACTGAACCTTAAGTGTGTAGACCCTACGGGTTCGGGAGACATGCAGACATGACCGAGACGACTCTCCGGTCAATAACCAACAGCGGGATCTGGATACCCATGTTGGCTCCCACATGTTCCACGATGATCTCATCAGATGAACCACGATGTCGAGGATTCAATCAATCCCGTATACAATTCCCTTTGTCAATCGGTACGTTACTTGCCCGAGATTCGATCGTCGGTATCCCAATACCTTGTTCAATCTCGTTACCGGCAAGTCACTTTACTCGTACCGTAATGCATGATCCCGTGACCAAACACTTGGTCACATTGAGCTCATTATGATGATGCATTACCGAGTGGGCCCAGAGATACCTCTCCGTCATACGGAGTGACAAATCCCAGTCTCGATTCGTGCCAACCCAACAGACACTTTCGGAGATACCCGTAGTGCACCTTTATAGCCACCCAGTTACGTTGTGACGTTTGGCACACCCAAAGCACTCCTATGGTATCCGGGAGTTGCACAATCTCATGGTCTAAGGAAATGATACTTGACATTTGGAAAAGCTCTAGCAAACGAACTACACGATCTTGTGCTATGCTTAGGATTGGGCCTTGTCCATCACATCATTCTCCTAATGATGTGATTCCGTTATCAATGACATCCAATGTCCATAGTCAGGAAACCATGACTATCTGTTGATCAACGAGCTAGTCAACTAGAGGCTCACTAGGGACATGTTGTGGTCTATGTATTCACACATGTATTACGGTTTCCAGTTAATACAATTATAGCATGAACAACAGACAATTATCATGAACAAGGAAATACAATAATAACCATTTTATTATTGCCTCTAGGGCATATTTCCAACAGCAACTTGGCAAGCTCTTTAGAATATGAAGCTTTAAGTTGAGCATGAGACTCGGTGAGTTTGATGAGCTCACTCTTAATGACCCTTGAGCCATTTTCAAGGTGCCCAAAGTCCTCAAGGAGTTTAGCATGCGCAACTTGAAGCTTCTCATTTTTAGTTTCAAAAACATTGGCCACCTCAAGATCTCTATCATGAGATTCCTTCACTCTAGATAATTCTAGAGCAAAAGTCTCCTCAAGAGATTCCTTGGTGGTTTGTTCAAGTTCGAGAGCTTGGGAGAGGTCCGCAATCTCATTAGCGTAATCACGGTCATGACCTTCCATTTTATCAATGGTGACCTCATGCTCCTCAAGACGAGATTCCAACTCATTAATATATTTCTTGCCCTCAATAGCAATAGACATGATTTCCATGAAGTTGGAACGAGCAATTTTATTCTTAAGAAGAGCTTTAAAAATCATTTCCCCCTTAATTTTTAAAGAGGCAACATTATCGTTCTCTTCATCATAATCAATATCATCATCATTCTTGCCATCATCAATATCATCACAAGATATATTGGGATTCAAAGTGGGAGATACCTTTGAAGCCCTGGCCATAAGGCAAACTACAATAGATGATGATGTAGGATCCCTTGAAGCACCATTCAAGACCACATCTTGTTCCATGGGGTGTTGGGTTTCCTCTACATTATTAGCACAACAATTCGAGGAAATAGATGCATTTTTATCATGGCAACAAGACATAGTAAGCATATCATCATGAGATTTAGTCAAGCAATTTCTACATGATATGCAAGGACTATCAACACAAGCATGTGAAACATTTGGAGTGCTCGAAGTGCTAAAGTCCATAGATGAAGCATTGCAATAAGAAAGTGATGAAGGATTATCAACAATAATCCCACTATCATTATTGCAATGAACACCACTACTCACCATGTCATTACCTTGTGGCAAACCACATGTAGGTGAAGTAGAAGAAGTTGAGAACACAACATAGCCATAGGTGGAGGGAGAACAGTCATCCCCACAAAACTTGGACACGCCATATTTATCTTGAAGCTTTGTCCACAACTCATGAGCATCCCGGAACGGCATGAGTTGAAATATAACTACATTGCTCAAAGCATCGAAAAGCACATTAGAAGCTTGAGCATTGAGATAAGAGTTTTCCTCATCCTCTAAAGATAATCTTTGGGGGTCCTTTCGAGGAGAAAAACCCATATCTACAATTCTCTCTAAATTTGGGTCCATGACCCTAAAGAGATTAAGCATGCGAATTACCCAAACATCAAAATTTGTGCCATCGAAACTAAGAGTGTGAGAGAATCCTAAACCCCTAGTCGACATCCTTACTCTCTAGGCGGTTAAGCCTTATAAAGAGAGATGAGGCTCTGATACCAATTGAAAGAGCGAGGATGTCGCCTAGAGGGGGGTGAATAGGCGCTTTAAAATAATTACGGTTTAGGCTTGAACAAATACGGAATAAACCTAGCGGTTAATTTGTCAAGCACAAAACCTACAACAACTAGGCTCACCTATGTGCACCAACAACTTATTCTAAGCAAGATAAACTACTAGGTGATAGCAAGATATATGACAAGAAACAATATGGCTATCACAAAGTAAAGTGCATAAGTAAACGGCTCGGGTAAGAGATAACCGAGGCACGCGGAGACGACGATGTATCCCGAAGTTCACACCCTTGCGGATGCTAATCTCCGTTTGGAGCGGTGTGGAGGCACAATGCTCCCCAAGAAGCCACTAGGGCACCGTAATCTCCTCACGCCCTCGCACAATGCAAGATGCCGTGGTTCCACTAAGGGACCCTTGAGGGCGGTCACCGAACCCGTACAAATGGCAACCCTTGGGGGCAGTCACCGAACACGTACACTTTGGAAACCCTTGGGGGCGGTCACCGGAACCCATCAAATTGCTCGGGGTGAGCCCCACAACCTAATTGGAGACCCCGACGCATGCCCGGAGCTTTACACCACAATGATTGAGCTCCGAACACCACCAACCGTCTAGGGCACCCAAGAACCCAAGAGGAACAATCTCAAGGGTACCAAGCACCCAAGAGTAATAAACTTCTCAACTTGTAACTTCCACGTATCACCATGGAGAACTCAAACCGATGCACCAAATGCAATGGCAAGGGCACACGGAGTGCCCAAGTCCTTCTCTCTCAAATCCCACCAAAGCAACTAATGCTAGGGAGGGAAATGAGAGGAAGAACAAGAAGGAGAACACCAAGATCTAGATCCAAGGGGTTCCCCTCACACAGAGGAGAAAGTGATTGGTGGAAATGTGGATCTAGATCTCCTCTCTCTTTCCCCCAAAACCTAGCAAGAATCCATCGAGGGATTGAGAGTTAGCAAGCTCGAAGAAGGTCGACAATGGGGGAAGAACACGAGCTAAAGGGATAAAGTTCATTGGGGAAGAAGACCCCCTTTTATAGGTGGGGAAAAATCCAACCGTTATGCTCACATCCCACACAGAGCGGTACTACCGCTCGACCTCACGGTACTACCGCTAGGGGTAGTGGTACTACCTCAAAGGGTAGCGGTACTACTGCTTGCGACCGGTACTAAAAAAATACATCTGTGCCTACCACTGCTGGACTTCAGACGAGTTTTTTGTCCGGAGCTGAACTAGCCACGGAAGTAGCCGCGGTAGTACCGCTCCCAAGAGCCGTAGTAAAAAATTACATCCCCTCCAAGCGGTAGTACCGCTCCCATGAGCGGTAGTACCGCTGCAGCTTTTTTAAGGACACCAAACTGACACAACTTCTGCAAACGGACTCCGAATTCAACGAAACCAAGTTTGTTGGAAAGCTAGCGACAAGGGCTAACACAATATTGAAAGAAATAACAAAAATAAGGAAATTAGAAAAGGCCTGTAAGAAAATGGTGAGAACCCTTGCTCGAATAAGACCGGTAAAACCTCCAACACCGAAAACGCAATAGAAGAAGCATGGAACTCCGTTTTCGATGAACTCGAGCTTGTCAAGAAGATGACCATAAGATCCAAATCTCACAAGGAGAAAACCAAACAAGAACCAAGAAAGATGATGCAAGCATGCAATGGTTTGAGCTCTCTATGAACGATACGATCAAGCTACTAACTTGAGAGCCCCCCTTGATAGTATGGCAATCGATCCTATAACCCGGTCTCCAAACTACCACCATGAGACCGGTAAAATAGAGAACCTATCAAGGCCAAACCTTTGCCTTGCACAAAGTCCACTTGAGCTAGATATAGACGATCTTGACTTCCTCAAGTAGGACCACCTTTCTTGATTGCGTTGGCTCGGTGGAGACTAGTAGATTGCTCCCCCATACTCCACTATGGGTGAGCCACTCTTCGGCACATCTTCACAAGTCCATTGTCACCACAATGGACGGCAATCTTCAAGCACTTGATCTCTTCATGATGCATCACTTGAACGTGCACACCGCAACCTAACCCCACAAAGAACTCTCACGAATGCCATGGGTTAGTACACAAAGCGTAATGGACAATGCTTACCATACCATGGGATCACTTGATCCCTCGGTACATCTTGTACGCTTTGTGTGTTGATCAACTTGGTTCACTCTTGACTTAGTCTTGATAAACCTTGAACCTTTCCAACTCTCTTCATTTGGATGATGTCTTGAAGGTAAGAATGAATGATCACACAATCTTCTTCTTCAAGACATGCTTGCAATAAGCTCAACTCTCACATGACCAATCTTTGGATAATTCCTTAATAGCACCTTGGTCAACACATAAACTCCTTGAAACCAACACATGGACTTCAAGAAATGCCTATGGACAAATCCTTCAAATATAACTCAATGCAACCATTAGTCCATAGAGAATGTCATAAATTACCAAAACCACACATGGGGCCACCGCATGTCCTTTCACGCACTATTGCTCATATTTATATGCATTTAAAATAAAGGATAGTCAGACCTGGGCGGCTTTTAGGGGATGTGATTGGATGGCCAGCTTCTGTATCCATCTTTGTGGACTGATACGGATAAATTTATAGGACAAGTAATGTGTCCATTTTAGAAACGCGTTGGAGATGCCATTACCACATTTTTTTGAAACAAGGCAAAAGATTTGCCATTTTCATTGATTAAGAAGGAGATATTTGCCAGGTTAATTAGAGGAAAACCAAGCGAAAACCCATACACAACCCCACAAGGGGCACACACAGCCGACCTGGCCACAAACAAATGCCAAACAGTTGACCGAAGCGTCAAGGAGAAGGCAACTCCGATTTTGTTGAAGAGCTACACAGGAGAAAGTTGCAAGCGTCGCACCGATCTAATCCTGCACATCATCCGAAGAGTATCGTCCGCTGAAAACCACCCTCATGGAGTCATAGTTGTTGCAGAGACATCGCACGCAGCTCAGACTTCTCTGTCACGGCCAGAAGCCAGCATAGGCACACCCATTGGTGCACTGGACCTCGACATCAGAAGGACAAGGTGCGACCCAGCTTTGCACGCCAACATCGTCGTCGCCACACAAGTCGCAACACCAACCACTCGCATCACCGGTTGCCCGCCGGCCAACCTGACTCCGCGCACGTCCAACCTGTAGGAAGTACAAAAGAGGCCAAGATCTTCGAAGACAGCGCGCCAAAGAGGGAAAACGACGTTGAAAACGACGCCACCGCCCGATCCTTCACAGGATCATGACTTTCGCCCGCAAATCTTGACCTAAGAGTGTTGGAAGCGCAAAACTCTGCGACGGCGCCTCCAAGGAGGATAGCACACCCACGGGCGCCGCTGCCGCCGGCCGGCAGGTGTCGGCGAGGCTTTCGCCTGGAGCAGCACGACCAACACTCCCACGCAGCACTCCATTGGCCCGCACACCTCTGACGCAGCGAACACGCCACCACCGCACCAGAGCCACCTTCGCCCTCGCCATCTATCTGCCAAAACATACGAGCCATATCCAACATCTGGCACCCACCACCACCGCACGAGCACCCCTACGCCGGAGAATGGAGCTCCCAGCTACAGCAGAAGCTCCACGGACGCAAACAACCAGAACCAGCCAAAGCCGGCCAGATTCGATCGAAGCTGGCCAGATCCGGCGAGCTGGCGCTCCCTCGACGAGATCCCACGCGGGGAAGAGCTTGCACAGGCAGGACCAGGGGGCCGCCACCCCTCCTAGACCAGCAGGAAAAGAACCGTCGGGCGACGCGAGGAGGCCGCGACTGTATCGGAGTTGCCAGACCGAAGAAGAAAACGTCGCGCAGCAAGGGGGCCGAGCTACCACCACCGCGAGAGTCGGCGTGGCAGTCACCGCGCCTAGGCCCGACCACCAAGCCGCCCAAGCCGCCGCAACACCCGTCGTCACCAGGAAGACCGAGGCCGCCACCCCGGGGCCTCTGCCTCGCTCTTCGCTACGACCGAAGGTCCCCCACCCCCACCCCCCCCCCTCCCCTTAGAGGAACGGAGCCCGGCGGCAGTGGCGGCAGGGGAGGAGCAGGAGACTGGACCTGGCGATGCTAGTGGGGGCGCCCGGGCCGCCTCGGAGGAGACGACACGAGGGAGAGTACCTTACACCACCATACAAACTACAGAAACCACGGTTTAAGATCACAGGACCTAGAGCAACTCCATAGCATTCCTATTCATAAAAAGACTACCGAAGTAGAGGCAAAATGCAGGGCGGGAGCAGCGCGTAAGTTAGATGGAAAGCGCAGGAAAAAGGACGTCCGAACCACCGAGCGGACGGATACAGGACCGCTTCGGATGTCCAAACTCGTCTAGACGGGGTCCATGTTGGAGATGCCCTTAGTACGTATAGGTATAGATATAATATATATTTCTTAATTGTATTTATAATTTTACTGTACAGTGTAAGAAGAACGTATACTTCCTATAAAAAAAAGTAAAAATAGATGTGTACTCTGGGACGTAACGTAGGCGGCTGCTCCGAGTCGGAATTTCTATTTGAATTGGTTTGGCGGGACCGGGGCATGCTAACCGCCAATCGGAAACGAAGTCCTGTGTATATAAGCAGAGGCGTCGATGCACAAAGGCACAAAGCAAGCCGAGGTCTCGTCCACGATCAGGAAGCTGTACGTGCAACTCTGCCGATGGATCGATCAAGGCTGGACATGGACACGGAGGGGCAGCGGTTGCAACGACATCCCTTGTTTTCGAGGCTCAAGTGCGGCGAGGAGGAGACGCTAGCACCTAGGAGCACCGACCAGCGCCTCTTCGTCACCGACGTCTACCTCGTTCGTCCGGGGAGAGCAGCCGGCGGTGAGAGCGTCGACGTGGCCGCCTGCGTCGAGATCGGCACCAGGAACCTCTTGCTCGGGAGGCTGTCGGCGGAGAACCCCTGCGTGAAGCTGCAGACGCCGGTGGAGCTGGACAAGGAGTTTTGCTTTTACGTGGTACGTCTGGAAGACGGATACGCTGTCGACGATGACAACGACACCGACGTGGACGCCGATGCGGCAGTCGTCGAGTTCCAGGGTTTCACTCTCGCTCCGCCGTCTCTCCACACGGAGGAGAAAGACAATAACGACCACAAGGAGGGGCAGAAAACTGACGGCAAGATTGACCCAGACGTGACCAGGGCGAGCAGTGCCAGCGGCAACGGCAAGGACGTTCGACAGGTTGTAGCTAGAGGAATCTTTGGGATTCTTACGCTTGTTGTTTCTATGCTGGCAATGGCATCGATGATGTAATCTTGAATTCGTCTATGGATGAACTGAATCGTATGTTTATATTTGACGAGTCATGCACCTTCAAACGCAGACCCTCAAAATCGCATGCAATTTTCGGAATCAAACCGTCCGAACGCAATTTGTCGTTGACGCGTTTCTTTTCCGCAAATCAAAAGCAAACCAGGGGGCATTGCGGGAGTCCGGACCTCGGCCCGCGTATTTGGAGCCGGCCATATTGTTTCCACACCAAACCGCATATATGTTTATGTTTTTTTACTACTAGTCATGTTTCTTTTTTTTACTATGTACAGTCCTTAAAATGCACGCAATTTTTCAAAGCAAACTTTTCGCATGCAATTTCTCATTAACGCGGTCCTGTGTTGTCTGCGAATGCATCTACCTGTGTGTTTTCTCACAAACCGAAAGCAAACGGGGCATTGCGGGAGTCCGGACCTCCGCCCGCGCATTTGGAGCGGTTCGTATTGTTTCTGTGCGAAAACCCACGCTTCCCAACCCTCTCCACTCTGATCATTTTCACGCCAAGTAGAAGCCAGAAGAGGCGCTGGTGAAGATGACGGGGAGGTTCGAGGACATCATGGCGAAGAAGGAGGCATATGTCAAGCCCTATGATGTGTAGGGAGAAAAGAATGCGGAGAGGTTCAACATCTTGATGGCGTCAACCAAGAAGAAGGTTGAGCTCACGGCAGCTTCAGAGGATACCAAGATGTTGGCCATGAGGAGTGGACGAGTTGGATCTCGACTCGGTGATGATCGTGCACTTCGTTTATGCTAGCATGTTGAAGCGTTTGGTGGCCACGATTGAAATGTCCCAAAAGGAGGCGGATAGTAAGGACGCGGATGGTGAGAATGCGGATGAGGAGGAGGAAGAGGTGGCAGAGTGACCTAAGAGGCTCAGACAGCGGTCTAGGAGGGCAAAAATGTCATTTTTGGAATGGACTGCCGAACTGGTTCTTTTGTGATCGGGTGCATGTAAAAACTATAAACATCCACCTCTTTTTAGTTGTGATTGGATGCTATGAATACCGCACTATTGCCCATATTGCTATGCATTTAAAATGAAGGATTGCAGGACATGGGCGGCCTTTAGGGGATGTGATTTAATCCATGTTTGTGGATGGCGTCAGAGATGCCTTGCAACTTATCACCATATAAACTATAAAAACCACCGTTTAAGATCACAAGACTTGGATCAACTTCAATAGCTTGTCAATTTGTAAAAAGAACTACTGTTTACGGGAAATTGAGGCCCCTCCAACAACTCCCATAAACCTAGAAGTTTCCTAAAAGATTTTTTTCATGATCCAATATAATTGTCCCAACTACCCTCATATTTACGAGAAGATGACCTTCTCTTATAATTTTGGCAGCATGTAATCATCTAAACTTTATGGCTCGGATACCCTCGCGCCACCGCCACGGGCCCGCGTCGCCACTCCACTAGCAGCACCCTCGACCACTGTCGCCACGCCACCACCATCACCGTCTGGAGTTTCACGTCGCAGCACCGGGAGAGGAGCTCACAAGTGAGGCACATCATGCATGCGCTGCACCCTGACCATGTCGACCACCAGGCGAGCCTCCCCACCACCGTGCCTCCTCCTCCTCTGGCTGCCCAAATGCCACCACTAGCACCGCCGACCACCACCACTACAGTGAGTTACGTCGGCTTGCCGACCCGTGCCACCATGTCGCAGGTGTCACTAACTTGCGGGCCATAGGCTATTTTTGATAGAAAATAGGAAAAAAATAGGGAAGATATTTACGGGAACTGAGAAAACTAGTTGTGAGACAACTTTCCCTAAATTATACGGTCATCCCATGAAACAAATTTTACGAAAAGTTCTTTAGGCTATCTATTGGAGTTGCTCTTAGGCCACCTTCACAATAGAAGAATAGCAATAGAATTTGAGAAACATTCATCATCACCGACTGATCGCTGCATCCGGTCGACCGCCTCCCACTTGCGCCATGTTCCCAATCTGGTCCACGTGTCACAGCTGCCTTGCTTGCGGAAGAGTGTCACCAAAATGGAGACGAACCAGAATCACATATGATCTCTTATCTTTCGTCCTTATCTACATGACGTCCATCCAGGCTCCCAGCCACACATCCAAGGTTGTGGCTGGGAGCCTTAGATATGTGGCTGGAAGCCGCCACTGAATCCCTAGAATCAAATGGATGTGGGGAAAAAATCAATCTCACATGAGGCTCCCATGCCCGTCCTATCCTGACCCTCTCCCTTTCTTCCTCTTATGCTTAATTATGTTTAATTATGCACTATGTTGCTAATGTTTACGTATTTGGAGTACTATGTTGATGATGTTGGAGTTTATATGATGTTTCTGCAAGTATGTTTAATTAAGTTTAAGTGGGTTGATATAGAGATTCTATGTTGGAGCTTCATCAACTACATCCATATGGATGAACTGAAGGAGGATTAGTGTAAAGACAAACTCGAAGAAGAAGCACCGTCATCCACCCCGAGTGGCACACTTGTGAGGATTTAAAAAATTCCTAAACTAAACTACTAGCCGGAGTGAAGACACCAGGATTCCCCTCCCCTCCACCGGCCGTCGGAGCGGCAGGTAGAGAGGAGGCGGATCCAGGGGCTCGCCGATGAAGCCTGGAGGGGAGCGTTTGCCCTAGCCGCCGAGGCATAGATTCTTGCCGTCTCCTTGGAACAGTGAGGCTACAGTTTCTTGTCGTGCCCGCGACAACGGAATTTGGTATTAGCTGCTTCGGATATATTCAAGGGTTCAATGGAGAAGACCACGGATTCAGGGAGCTATTCCCTAAGGGCACGTTCCCGAAGACTTTTCGGATGCCATCGACAAGTTAAAGCCGGCTCCGGTAGGGGAGCAATGACAGCAGCGCGTCGACGGCTCATTCTAACTGCAGAAGTGGTCGTTCGATGGTCTAGAGACCTCGATTTAGTTTTTTTTTATGTTTGACGTGTTTCGTGCTTCTGATGAATTTTTATATTAAATCTGAATCCTTTTCGAAAAAATGGTTGGTATGAAGGGGCAGAGACAGAGAGCATGATTGGTTTGCTTCCAATATTTGGCTAGCCAAATATGGCATTGTCAAATATTGGCAATACCAATACTTGCCAAATATTGATAACTTCATGTGAGATAGATAAGACAATTTGGTAACCAACCAATTATTAGCCAATATTTGACATAATGTCAAACATTGGCATGTCAATTTTTGGCACCAAACCAATTATGCTCAGAGATCTTTTTACCTCTGGAGATCCACCAGCAGCGCACACTCGCAGTCGCAGGCTCGCAGCCAGCTTTCATGTCGCGATGGCGTCGCGGCCGCCCGTCGCTGCTCCTGCTCCGTCGAGCCTTCCTCCTGGCAGCCGTCTCCGCCGCCGCCCTCTTCCTTCTACTCAGCCACCAGGGCCCTGACCCCCGCAAACCATCCTCTTCGTCTCCGGACCTCTCCGTTGACCCGCCTCCCCACTTCGTCTTCTCGGATGAGCTCTCCGTGGACCCGCCTCCCGGCTCGGCCTCGCCGGAAGAGCTCTCCGTTGAGCCGCCTCCCGCCTCGGCCTCCTCGGACGAGCTCCGTGTCGTGCCGCCTGAGGCGGCGGCTGGTTCGGAGGGAGGTGGCGACGGGTCAACGTGCGCGACGGTGGAGGAGATGGGGGAGGAGGCCGTCGGCGGGGGGTCGACGGAGGCGGCCAGCCTCCGCGTCCGCGAGCTGATTCGGCGCCACTTCCTGCTCCATGGTGCGTAACACCCACATTCGATTCAACGTTTCATCCTCTTAGTACTGAATGTAATCTGCAATCCCCCCTCTCATGGAGCTGGGCTGAATCTCACTGATGAAAACAGAGCATTACTTTTGTCCTTACGCTGAATGTAGCTCCCGTTTCGTTGTCGAAGTAAACCTATTCTGAAATGTACCTGTCGTTGCGTTGCTTTCCATTCATCTGCATCAGCAGTCAGACTACACCTCTGTAGCCTGGCTAGTTTTGAATAGGAAGACTTGCAGTTCCTAGGTTGGTTCTACCGCCCCGATGCTTACTTCTCCGGTTAACTTGTCAGGCGCTGCGAGAGTTAGGTCGCTGCCTGCAGCTGAGTTCTGCAAACAAGGCTTTGTGTTGGGGAAAGCATCTGAAGCTGGGTTTGGCAATGAGATGTACAAGATATTAACGGCAGCAGCTCTGAGTGTTATGTTAAACCGCTCCCTGATCATCGGCCAAACCAGGCATATGCATTCACACCCAGTTACTTTTGTTATTTATCTATGATGGGTTTCCTACTTGCATATTTAGACAAGCAAAACATAATTTAGCAATCGGTTCATCTTTAGACAAGCAAAACATAGTTATTGTCAATGTGATGCAAATGATTCCAATGTAGCACAGAAATGGTGGTGATTGTCCTCTTACCCTTTGTCTTTTGTTTGCAGGGGATTGTATCCGTTTGGACAGTACATTTCTTATACTGACCACTCGTTTACTATTGGAGAAATCAAGCATTTATGGAGGAAAAACCGATGTGCCCAAACATATGGTAGAGATCTGAATGTGAGGGTAGACGATTTTGAGAATCCCTCGGAGACAAATGTTCTTTGTAGTGACTGGAGTAGATGGAAAGATCCAATAATCTGGTTAGCACTGCACTTGCAACTTGGTACAATCAGTTATACTTTTTTACAGCTATTTTTCTTCGCCTCAAGACCTGATCAGATTTCGAGCTTTCAGTATGTTTTGCAGAAAACTTTTGATGCAATTCATTTAAAAGGGATTGTTAGGTAGAAAATACAAAGATGTTAACTAATCCCCTATTTCATGGACAAGCTTGTTCAAGTATGTCGCCTGACATTGCCATGTGCTTATGCACTTGCAGTCTGAGAAATTAAAAGGAAAACTAAATTAGATGAGGTTTTATATGTTGCAAATTTTATACACATTTATGTTTACTTCTAGAGACACATAAGGCCATAAGGGTTCTTTCACAAGAATGGACTGGAGAAAATAACGGGTAGTGGCGATATTGAGACAAGTTAACTTAGAACCCTGATACATAAGCTACTAAGCATTTCATTTCCTGGTTGGTAGGAAGTTCCTACAATGTTGAATTCAGAAGCAAGCTATGACTTGTCTTTCTTTTTTTACTTTTGTCCGCTGTGTACATTCAGTACCTTAAATTTAGAAGCAAGTTCTGTATTGTCGTTTTTTCTTTAGATCCATTGTCTCGTATATTGGAGTGAGATGCCTTTGCAGTCACTTATGGACATATGAAACTGTCAACGCTAGTGCTTTTGCTTTTGTGATTCCATTTACAGTTTCGTATGTAATAGCACACTTTTACAGTGTTCTGTATATAGAAATCCATGCAAGGAGGCGTGATGTGCTGTGAACTTCTGACTGCTATCCCTTTTCTGATCCCCCCCCCCCCCCCGCGGGATTTGAGCTGACATGAAAGTGTAAGCACCATGATATTACTTGTTTCTTTGCATTATCCTTTGGAAAATATCTGGAGATTGATAGGAATAGGATGCATCCGTATTTGGAGATTTGACCAAAGTTTAATGGAATATCTAGGGGACTGTACTCCTTACGCATGGAACCGTTTGGTGACATGAGTTCAATGTTTGTTTAGTTTCCATCTGTATTAGGATACGTTATGTCTCCCCTGCAGCGACCTAGAAGTTTTATCTGGACAAAAAACCCAATTGGCGAGCTCTGATCTAATTACCTTGTCTTTGATTGAGTACCTTTTTTTATATGTTTTTGTACATTTCTTCCATGTTCATCTATAAATTATTTTCACTAATGGCTGTTGTTTCCCTTCCTCGTTCTTAAGTAACTACTCATCACTGAAGTAGCTCATTCTTTAATTAGTATTTTCTTCTACTGTTTGCTTAGATGAATTTTATTTCTGTTTATTATTAATGTTCTTGAGAAAGCTATATGTAAACAACAAAGCGTACTGACAGGTGTTACTTCTTCACGGCGTTAGGTTTGATGGCACAACAGATGCAGTTGGAATCCAGTTCTTTCTAAAGAATGTTCACCCTGAAATGAAAACTGCTGCTTCAACAATTCTTGGATCCCTAGGCATGCTACATGCCAGGCCTAATACATTCGGGGAACTTATGCGCGTGATCATATCTCCCTCCCAGGTAGTCCAGAAAGCAGTTCAGTGGGCATCGAAGGGTTTCAGTCCAGATATGGTTCTGCACATGCGAATGATGGCCAATAGGTATGACACACTGTATGTGACTTAAATGGAAGAAACCTGTCATAATTGTTCAACATTAACTATAAAGTTATATTAACATTATGTTCAAGTGTGAAGAAATTCAGTTCATCAATAGCATTGAAATATGCTGCTTCTTTCCTGAATATTGTGGATCGAAACTCAAGTCATCCTTTTTTTCTGGTTATTTCTTCCTGATGTATAAGTTAGTTTTAGTGCTCTCCAATCTGGTGAGAAATGCTGCAAAGTATGCCATCTCATGCTCAGCGTTTGCAACAAAGAGGATAGATAGTTTGAAATTATTTCAGAAGTTTGTTAGTAAAGATTTCTGAATACCTGAGAAGCTAGACAAAATTAATGCGGATGGTAATGGTGTTCAAAGTCTTTGCACCTCATGCAGATTATCTTTATTTGTGACTCCTTCAGCTTTAGAATGTCAGCAACCTACATCATGCAGATTATCTTTATTTGCAACTCCTCGTCATATCATTTCAGAAGCTGAAGATAACTGATTTTCTGACTAGGCCAGTACGAGCAAGAACTGCTGCAGTTAGTTGTATTCAGAAAGCTATACAGATTTCTGGTTTGAAGGGTACACCTCGGGTGGCATTGATCTCCGACACACCATCATTTGTTAAGGAGATGAAGCAAGAGATCAGTGAGTTTGCAGAGGTTAGTTGCTTTTGGTTGAATATTGTTAGATGGACTTTGTACTTTTGTTGAGCATTGTGGATCATGGTTAGAATCCATGTAATTCACAGTTACTGATTTGGAATTTTCTAGAAAAGGGGATGACTATTCTATACGTTCTGGGCAGGTAACTTATTTTGATTACAAATCGTTTGCCAAGAGTTTTGACCTAGAGATGAATGGAACGGACAAGGTATGTTACACTCTTACCTGAAAGATCTTTGCTGCATTTTCTGCATCATCTGATAGGTGATACGCCGAAAGCCTGAAACCTTTAGTGTTTCCATGGGTATTAGGTTTATATCATGGACCATATACTCTAGCTCAGACATATCTTTCATAGATGTACCGCATTGAATTTTACAAAATCTCATTTCGCTCATTCTATTGTGTATAGCCTTTGGAATTCCGTTCACGAGACTGGGGATCAGCTCCAAGGTGGGCGGCCTTCGTCGATTTCTTCCTGGCCTCGAGCGCCAGGCACACGGTCATCACCGGAGCGCATCGACGCGTGGGAACGACCTACGCGCAGCTCATCGCAGCGCTGGCCGCAGCCAACAGACACGGTACATTACATCACCACGCTCCGACCATCCCTCAAAACATTTCTATAGTCCGTCGAGTCTCTGAACTGCCAAAACTGATCTATCCGTGACTTTGTTGTGCGTGTCAGGCCACGAGCCCTCGGGCGCCAACTTCACGTTCCTAAGCAGCATCCACAGCAACCTGCTGGTGGACGGGCTGTCGACGCAGGCCGGCTGGGGCCACGCCTGGAGCAGGTACGCAGGGCCCCTGAGCTGCCCGCGCCAGGCGCACCAGTGCGCGCTGACCCCGCTCCTCCCGCACGCGTGGTGGGACGGCCGGTGGCGGAGCCCCACCGCCAGGGACGTGAGGCGGCTGCTGGGCTACGGCGTCTCGTTGTCGGACACGGGGGAGGTGGACGAGGAGGGGCTCGCGTCGCACTGTCGGTCGAGGGAAGATCATGTCAAGAGGTTCCATCTTCTCCCGCCGTACAAGAGTTGAGCAATGGTGCAGGATGGAGGTGGGTGAGGCGGGCGCCTCATGGCATGCTTTTTAGAGGGAACTGCGGAGACACTCAGTTTGAGTTGGCCGCTTACTCAAAAGGAGCTGATGTAGTAGTAGTAGGCCAGAACGGTCAGGGATTTTGATGCTAAATTTTGTGGTGCACATCTGATGGTTACAGTTTTGGTAGGCTGGTGTATCTGTCGTGCTGGTGGTCTACCAAAAAGGGTGTTATGTAAGGGGTTACTAGGAAAAAGGATGAGGCTTTGTTCCAAACTTCCAATTCATGTGGAGCATACTACCATATTTGTCTGCTCCAACCATTTTCTACCCTCTAGATCGCTCTCTGCTTCATAGTTCAAGAACTAAAAACCATACTAATTTCTTGAGTCTGACCAAAACAAATAGACTCCCTCTGTCCGTAATATAAGAGCGTTTTCGACACTACCCTCCGTCTCATGTGAAAAACGCTCTTATATTTTACTGCTGTACAATATTAAAAGTTTAGATACAGTTATCACAATCGACAGAAGCCGACCTAGCTCAGTGGTAGAGCGCGTGGCTTTTAACCACGTGGCCGTGGGTTCGATCCCCACGGTCGGCGTTCATTTTGGACTTCTTTTTTCTTACCAAGCTGAAGTTCCTATCCTACATAGAAATAGAAATTTCTATCCCATAGGTTTCCTATAAAAATCCTACAAACCAAAGGAGGCATAAGAAAATACATCATTTTTTTGTCAGCTCCTGTGCATTCTTTAGTATCGTTCTTAATCCGCTCTGCGAGTCCGATTTCATGTCTTCTCCCCATCAGATAAATGTTAACGAAAACTGTTTGCTGGTTCCATTCTAATATACTATACCTGTGTATTCAAAATCCCGTAAACCGGCACCAAATCAGGGGAGATTTGCAGGTCGTACCATCTACGAGTCCAAGAAAACGAGGCCACCAAAAACCTGTCACATGCATGCGCTCGAACTCTGTCTCCGCTTTGGGCGCTTCATGCCGGTCCAGAGCGCAAACATGACAAGCCACTGCAGCATGCCGGCCCAAAGGCTAGGCATTCAATCGGCACGATGGACAAGAGCGCGATCATGCTGCGTTCGCTCGCTCTCCTTGTCGCATTCAAGCTGGATTCCTATTGTATTGAAGTCGGCTGCTTGTATATCATTTACCTACTCGACGACGAGCCGGATTCCTATTGTATTGAAGTCGGCTGCTTGTATATCCGCCCGCCCGGCATTGAACAGGCCCGGTGGTCGAGAAACCCTCTCCGGGCACCTGCATCCAAATCGTCGATTGGCCTCGCCGGCACCTGCTATATAAACACGGTCGTCGATGACACAAAGCACACCACCTCCGCTTCGCTTACTCCTCCATCCATGACCGTCTGTGCACCCCCGCTTTCCTTCTTCCTTCTTCCATGGCAACAACCGACACAATGGCCTCGAGCACCATGCCATGATGGAAGTGCCTCTCGTCGTGGCACCGACACGAGATCGCGGACATCATGAACAACTGGCAGGCCCGGCGACCAGATCGCATAGAAGCGGGTCTACCCCCGAGCTCGCTGAAGGAGAGCTCACAGGATGACCACGGGACAACAGAGGAGGCATCTAACACGAGCCCGTGCCTGCGCCGGTAGGCCGGTTTACCATGGTGCTAGCGCTAGCGCACTTTGATGTTGTCATGCTGGAGGCGCCACCGGAGCAATGGGCAACGCCACTGGTCTCCGCGTTTCGGATGCTGCAGGAGGAGTAACGGTACACCCGGCAGCTCCTCGATCCAGCAACACCGACTTGAGAAGGGCCAGAACGCCGGTGAGCATGCGAACGAGAAAGAGGTCATGGTCGCGGAGAATCCGGTATTGTGGATAAGCAGCAGACGTTGTACGAGTGCTGACAAATAACTCATCACCACCTATAGCAACAACTGTCAAACACCAACATGTCATGCACAGAGACTATCTCGTACCACACGTCTCGCCGTTAGGGGATTCCAGTGAACCGCTCTCCGAAGATCTTATCGGTGTGTCTCATGGCCTCATGGGACCTAACAGGTGCTGTCAAACGAGAGGTCTACTCATCTCAAATAGAGTAGAAAGAAAGCAATATAGGTGTACGTTTGAACGTAGACTCCTCGTCGAGGTCGAAGCCGAATCGGTTGCCGAAGGAGTTGGTGTTGATGAAATCTCGCAGTCGCCCGCCGCCGGCCATGGATTTGACGATCAGGATGCGCCCTTTTCTCCCGGGCCTTGCTTCACTAATTGTCAGGTGCTGGTTTTCCGTTTGTTACTTTTCCCGTTTTGGTTGTGATGTTTTCATGGGATTCTTCGGATCTCTACGGTTTTCGCTAGGTTTTCTTGCTGATTTTATTTTTAGTTGTTTTCTGCTGGTTTTCCCTTTCTTGTCTGTTTTTTCATCTTCTTATTTTATTTTATTTTTTCATTTCCCCTTCTGGAAACCACATCAGGGCTGGCTTTTTAACTAGTACTCCTATAAAAGTGGAGAATCAAATTCATTTTATCCGTACATATGCTCTAACTATACGGTTCACAACGCGTACATGCTTAGCGTTCTAATTACCCATCGCTGACGTTAGTTATAAACACATTGAGCCACGCCATATGATTTTTTTCGTGCAAATAACATCTTACTAAATATTAACATTCAACTAATATCGTACCTAATATCAACCTGCATCTAATATCCTACCAAATACCAACGTGCAAATAATATCCTATCTAATGCCAATGTGCATTCCTCGCAAAAAAAGTGCATTACATTTACACAATTACTAGTAAGAAAATAAAGCTCGCTTATTCACGAAAAACAAATGTGATGCAGTATTAATATTCCAGCTTTTGACCACCTAAAGGCCAATGAGACCCATCACTGACGATAGTAACTTGGTCGTCTTAATTGGGTCATTTTGCATGGTGGCAAGGAGAATTAGCCGAGTAACAGTACTAGTACAACTCACGAGTCACAACCATGCAGGGCACTCTCCATCTGATGAGCCGATACAATGTACTACCCCAAGGAGTAGTCTTTCGTCTAAAAGCAAAGCTAATGTGTTGGTGTTTTTTTTTTACCAAATCCTTTTTCTAGTAGTACTATCATACGAGTGTTAACATCATATACCACAGTTTTAAGTATTAACATCATATATCTCACTTTATAGTCTCTGATAATTCAAGAAGCAAGACAAAATTCATCGTTCTTCATACGGCTTATCGGTCAACAACCTTGTTGCTACACCATTTACGATCTCATCACATTATTCAGTTGAACATGACATCCAATCATAGCTAATCAGTTTCCATTTTTGGGAGGAATGTATGTGCACTGCTGGCACTTGCACGCCCCCGCAACACACTCGCCATATCCGCCGACCCACACACGGTCGATGCATGCCTGATTGCAGCTATTGTTATCACATGGCTTTGGCGACGGGATAATGCTTGTCGTACAAGGGATTCCTTCAACGCCCACTGACGCCTCCGTTGCCACATCTGCAAAATCTCACCATGAGGAAAAGGGAAGATCAGAACTTGGCCATTATTTGTTTGGACGAGATTTTGAAGGAACGTAGTAGTGAACAAATGGGTACCTGATGCTAGGGCAAGGAAGGCGATCGCCAGGAGCAACATCTGGCTACTCCTCATCTTAGATAGTCGTTGTATTGAAGGAAAGACTTGGCGATCGTTGCTTTGCTCTGCGAGTTCTGAAGGAAAACATCACGGACAGGCCATTTTATACTGGATTTATGGTACTAAAGTACGAGATTAGGTGATAATTAAATGTCATGATTATTAGTCTCCAAATATTGTTGCCCGGTAATAATTACTATCCAATATTACTACCCTGTGTATATCTTCTTTTTGTTTGGTTGTTATATTCGTTTCGTTTTTCGTTCTAACCATATAGTATAGATATGTCACGGTTCAAGGTGTCCACTGATTTCGACTAGGTCGTGGCAAACATTGTATTATTGTTCCAGTCATCATTTATTTTCAGCTCTTGTGGAGAGAGATAAACATTATGAGAAAGAAGATGGATATGACATGTGGACCCATGCAGTCAGTAAGAGTAGAGAGTGATTCCGGGCGGGATCATTATTTTCCTAGCGTGACAAACCAGTCAAGACCGGTTTAGGGTTGAGATAGACTAGGATCAAAGACTGCAGGGTGTCGATTTCAGGGCATTGAAGGCCATATGAATTCAATGTTTAAAACAGACTTTACTCAATAAACAATTACAAAGGGTATACGAAGGAAATGAAAAAGAAAACCTATGGAATAGGCATCGTCACAAAAATAAGACGATTGGACACCTTCCCAGCCAGTTGTCCGCTAGACTACATTCCTTGGGGCAGGCGCATGTTGGCATAAACCAAATATATAATGAAACCACAAATAGTACACCACCATAAACCAAATGTCACATGGACATCACTAGTTCACAATGATGCTACAGCAAAGTGTAGTAGGTAGTACCACAGAGTGGCATATGTACAAGACGCAGCATCCTCTTCTTTTTTACGGGACGCAGCATCCTCTTTAGTGTTAGCCGTTGGACGAAACGGGTTCCATAGAAAGGCGTTTTGCACTGGAAGACATTGCGCAGCACGTTTCCTACACCAGTAGACATCAAATATACACTGTCCCATTCCAAACTCTGGCTGTTGGAAGAGCGTCTCCTTTTTTGAAGGAATTTCGTAGGAATTCTATATTATAGGATTCTTATAGAGTTTTTTTTCTTTAGAGCCCTTTAATTCATAATAAGAATGAATTTCTATCCCAACACAAAATTGATTCCTATCCTCCATATTTTAAAGAAAAATAACATTAGGCTAGACCAAATGAAAAAATTTATATGATGTGAATCAAATAATATCTCTTTTTCTATTCCGATACGCATAGAATTTGGGATACATGTCATCTCATTTTCGACCAACTTGTTGTTCCTATGATATTCCTATCCTTTTTCCTTTTTTGCGGGATAAAAAACTTGTATTATTCAGATGGAATCAAGTCTGTCTTACAAAGATCAACTACCTTTTTTTTTTGCGGGGTAAGATCAACTACTTTTTTTAGGGTAAATGCCGCCGCTTTATTTAATTAAAGCTCCGCAAAGCCCGGAATGTCATCCGAGATTACACCCAAAATGCAGTCTAGGGGCAGCCCCAACCAAACCTTACAAAGTTCGTCTCCTACCCCTACTCTAGCCAACTTATGCGCCGCGGCATTCGCAGATCGTCGAACCCAAGTTACCTTCACTCCTTGCTTCATCTCCAGCATTTGTTTTATGTCATGGATCCACGGACCAACAGCCGAGAAGTTCCTGCCGCTTTGGTTAATCATCTGGACAGCTTGTAAACTATCCAGCTCGACGTGGATATTTTGGGCACCGATCTCCTCAGCCACCCGTAATCCTCTCCTACAAGCTAGAACTTCTGCTGCCTCCGGATCCGCTATGCTTGGAAAGTGATGACAAACCCCCGCCAAAAAAGCTCTGTTGTGGTCCCTGAGAACAGCACCACCACCCGCCTTGTCACCCACCCTGGACACCGCACCATCACAGTTGATCTTAATCCATCCCTTCTCCGGCACATCCCACTTTTGCATCTCCTTCGGCTCTCTCTCACATGAACCTTTGGCTAATGGGAGTTTGTCCATTCTGTCATATGCGCATAAACAACCTCCATTATCGCATGTGGCTGCTGAATTCTGACTCCATCCCGCGCCTCATTCCAAGCTAGCCATAAACCATATGTCGCCTATATCATAACCTCTTTCTCGTCGTCAGCTACACCGAAGAACCAACTCAAAAGCCAACGAGCTAGAGCGCCCTGGGTATCAATCTGACACAGTGGGGCCGCCACCGTATAATACCATTTTCTGAGCGCAACAACAGCCAGAACTGAGAGGAATGCTGACATGCCCAGAAGCGGTGAAGGATAGTTTCTTCTCTTCCGCATGCAACACAAAAAACACCCGTTTTGATCCGTCGCCGACGAAGCTCTGATCCCACAGCGAGTCCATTTCGAATCATACGCCACATATGGATCTTCGCTTTGGGTGGCGCGCTGGTATCCCACATCGCCATGTATCCCTTGTGTTTCTGAACGGAACTGGATGACTCCTGGTGGCCCGTCTGTGCCCTCCTCCTTGACATCCAGAGATGGTAAGCTGATTTAACGCTGAAGATGCCGCTCTTAGTGTAGTTCCACGTGGGATAATCCTCAGTACCTGGGCCACCAACCACAATCTGTGCTATATCACATGCATCTGAATCACTAAACATGGTGGCAAGCTTATTACGGTCCCAGATTGTCCCGCTGCTATCCAGAAGATCTACAACCTTTGTCATTCCGTGAACATATTGTTGACCCAGTGGTCTCAAATGTCCTTGTCGAGGTATCCAGTTGTCATGGTGTATGTTGATTCTGGAGCCATCTCCTACACGCCAAACCAGCCCCTCACGGAGGAGGTCTCTTCCATGCAGAATACTCTTGTACGTGAAGGAAGAGTTGGAAGGGCAGGTGGCGCTCAAGATTGACTCATCTTTGAAGTAGCGTGCTTTAAGAACTCGAGCACAAAGAGAGGATGGAGTAGATAGAACCCTCCAAGCTTGCTTTGCCAAAAGCGCTTGGTTAAAGCCCTCAGGGTTTCTGAACCCCATACCTCCTTCTCTCTTGGATTCTCACATCTTCTCCCAGGATATCCAATGCACCTTTCTTTCACCATTCATCGCACCCCACCAGAATTTCGAAGAGATCGAAGTCAGGTTCTGGCATATCTTCTTTGTGAGATGAAAACAACTCATGGTAAAAGTCGGTGTCGCTTGTAATCCCGATTTAACGAGTACCTCTCTCGCTGCCTTGGACAACCCTTGCCCTTTCCATCCTGTCACCTTGCCTTTTGAGCTTTCCACCACATATTTGAAAGTACCATCTTTCGACTTGCCCACCAGTGTTGGTAGTCCTAGGTACCGCTCGCTCAGTGCTTCAGACTCAATACCCACCACCTGTTTTAGCTCAGCTTTGACATTGTCGTTACACCCTATTCCAAAGAAGATAGATGACTTCTGCAAGTTCACTCTCTGACCTGAAGCCTCCTCATACCGCAGCAAGATCTCCTTAAGAGTGGTCATGCTCTCATTGGACCCCTCCAAAAAGACGATGCTGTCATCCGCAAACAATAAGTGTGTAACATGGGGGCCAGTGCCACAAAAAGTAACACCCTTGAGACTGTTATCCTGCTGAGCTCTTTTCAATAGCGCCGAAAAGCCCTCCACGCAAAAGAGGAATAAATACTGTGATAAGGGGTCCCCCTGTCTGAGCCCTCGGGAAGGGAAAAACATCCTAGAAAAGCCCCCATTAATCTTAACAGAAAAACGCACCGAAGTGACACACCGCATGACCATTGCTATCCATCGTGGTTCAAAACCAAACTGAGCCATCATCCTCTCCAAAAAATTCCACTCTACCCTATCATATGCTTTCATCATTCTAACTTAACCGCGCATAGGCACTTCTTCCGCTTCCTTGTCCGAATGGCATGTACACACTCATATGCCACTACCACGTTGTCCGTAATGAGGCGGCCTGGGACGAACGCACTCGGCTCCTCCGATATAAGAATTGGGAGGATCACCTTTAGCCTATTTGCCAGGACCTTTGTAGCTATCTTGTACAACATGTTGCATAGACTAATAGGTCGAAACT
This sequence comes from Triticum aestivum, assembly GCF_018294505.1. Classification (NCBI taxonomy): domain Eukaryota; kingdom Viridiplantae; phylum Streptophyta; class Magnoliopsida; order Poales; family Poaceae; genus Triticum; species Triticum aestivum. The sequence goes on from NC_057814.1 coordinate 556,244,402, forward strand.
GTGATAGTAATTCCAGTGCATTCACCTTAGGAATCATAACAATGACAGTGTCGTTGAAGGCCTCCGGACTAGCTGCACCATTAAGAAAATCTCGGACCGCCGCACAAACATCCTCCTGTACCAGCGGCCAGTGCCTTTGGTAGAAGAGTGTTGGCAACCCATCCGGCCCCGGCGACTTGGTCGGTCCCATTTGGAAGAGCGCTGACTGAATTTCTTCATCCGTGATCGGCGCCGTCAGCTTTGCATTCATCTCCCCTGACACATCTTGCTCAATGTTTTGAAGAAGTGCCTCTACTCCCGTCGACCCCTCCGATGTAAACAGCCGCTCGTAGAAAGACGCTGCCAATGCCCTTATATCCTCATCCATGGTCAGCCTAGTACCATCATCCTTCTTAAGAGCCCGAATAGTGTTCTTCCTCTTCCTATGAGTCGCCCGGTTCTGAAAATATTTTGTATTTTGGTCTCCTGCCATTGACCAGTCCACCCGTGACCGTTGCCTATACAAAATCTCTTCCCGCTCGTACATTTCACGTAGCTGCTCTTCTAGATCGCGAACTTCCTGGTGATACCCGGTTGAGAGAGCCCGGGTTTTAGCATCTGTCAGCTGAGTTTTAAGCTTTGGTATCTTGTGTTGGGGAACGCGGTAATTTCAAAAAAATTCCTACGCACACGCAGGATCATGGTGATGCATAGCAACAAGAGGGGAGAGTGTTGTCCACGTACCCTTGTAGACCGAAAGCAGAAGCGTTAGCACAACGCGGTTGATGTAGTCGTACGTCTTCACGATCCGACCGATCAAGTACCGAACGCACGGCACCTCCGAGTTCAGCACACGTTCAGCCCGATGACGTCCCTCGAACTCCGATCCAGCCGAGTGTTGAGGGAGAGTTTCGTCAGCACGACGGTGTGGGGACGATGATGATGTTCTACCGACACAGGGCTTTGCCTAAGCACCGCTACAGTATTATCGAGGTGGACTATGGTGGAGGGGGCACCGCACACGGCTGAAAGATCAAACGATCAATTGTTGTGTCTCTAGGGTGCCCCCCTGCCCCCCTGCCCCCGTATATAAAGGAGCAAGGGGGGAAGGTGTGGCCGGCCAGGAGGGGCGCGCCAGGTGGAGTCCTACTATAGGACTCCCTCCCTTTTCCTAGTTGTATTAGGAGTGGAGGGGAAAGAGGAGGGAGAGAGGAAGGAAAGGGGGGGGGCCGCCCCCCTCTCCTTGTCCTATTCGGACTAGGGGGGAGGGGCGCGCGGCCCTGCCCTGGCCGCCTCTCCTCTTCTCCACAAAGGCCCACTATGGCCCATTAAGCCCCCGGGGGGTTCCGGTAACCCCTCGGTACTCCGGTAAAATCCTGATTTCACCCGGAACACTTCCGATATCCAAATATAGGCTTCCAATATATCAATCTTCATGTCTCGACCATTTCGAGACTCCTCGTCATGTTCGTGATCACATCCGGGACTCCGAACTACCTTCGGTACATCAAAACACATAAACTCATAATATAACCGTCATCGAACTTTAAGCGTGCAGACCCTACGGGTTCGAGAACAATGTAGACATGACCGATACACGTCTCCGGTCAATGACCAATAGCGGAACCTGGATGCTCATATTGGCTCCCACATATTCTAGAAGATCTTTATCGGTCAAACCGCATAACAACATACGTTGTTCCCTTTGTCATCGGTATGTTACTTGCCCGGGATTCGATCGTCGGTATCTCAATACCTAGTTCAATCTCGTTACCGGCAAGTCTCTTTACTCGTTCTGTAATACATCATCCCGCAACTAACTCAGTAGTTGCAATGCTTGCAAGGCTTATAGTGATGTGCATTACCGAGTGGGCCCAGAGATACCTCTCCGACAATCGGAGTGACAAATCCTAATCTCGAAATACGCCAACCCAACAAGTACCTTCGGAGACACCTATAGAGCACCTTTATAATCACCCAGTAACGTTGTGACGTTTGGTAGCACACAAAGTGTTCCTCCGGTAAACGGGAGTTGCATAATCTCATAGTCATAGGAACATGTATAAGTCATGAAGAAAGCAATAGCAGAATACTAAACGATCGTGTGCTAAGCTAACGGAATGGGTCAAGTCAATCACATCATTCTCCTAATGATGTGATCCCGTTAATCAAATGACAACTCATGTCAATGGCTAGGAAACATAACCATCTTTGATCAACGAGCTAGTCAAGTAGAGGCATACTAGTGACACTCTGTTTGTTTATGTATTCACACAAGTATTATGTTTCCGGTTAATACAATTCTAGCATGAATAATAAACATTTATCATGAAATAAGGAAATAAATAATAACTTTATTATTGCCTCTAGGGCATATTTCCTTCAGTCTCCCACTTGCACTAGAGTCAATAATCTAGATCACATCGCCATGTGATTTAACATCAATAGTTCACATCACCATGTGATTAACACCCATAGTTCACATCGTCATGTGACCAACACCCAAAGGGTTTACTAGAGTCAATAATCTAGTTCACATCGCTATGTGATTAACACCCAAAGAGTACTAAGGTGTGATCATGTTTTGCTTGTGAGAGAAGTTTAGTCAACGGGTCTGCCATATTTAGATCCGTATGTATTTTGCAAATTTCTATGTATACAATGCTCTGCACGGAGCTACTTTAGCTAATTACTCCCACTTTCAATATGTATCCAGATGAAGACTTAGAGTCATCTGGATCAGTGCCAAAACTTGTATCGACGTAACCCTTTTATGACGAACCTTTTGTCACCTCCATAATCAAGAAACATATCCTTATTCCACTAAGGATAATTTTGACCGTTGTCCAGTGATCTACTCCTAGATCACTATTGTACTCCCTTGCCAAAATCAGTGTAGGGTATACAATAGATCTGGTACATAGCATGTTAAACTTTATAGAACTTATGGCTGAGGCATAGGGAATGACTTTCATTCTCTTTCTATCTTCTACCGTGGTCGGGCTTTGAGTCTTACTCAATTTCACACCTTGTAACACAGACAAGAACTCTTTCTTTGACTGTTCCATTTTGAACTACTTCAAAATCTTGTCAAGGTATGTACTCGTTGGAAAAACTTATCAAGCGTTTTGATCTATCTCTATAGATCTTGATGCTCAATATGTAAGCAGATTCACCAAGGTCTTTCTTTGAAAAACTCCTTTCAAACACTCCTTTATGCTTTGCAGAATAATTCTACATTATTTCCGATCAACAATATGTCATTCACATATACTTATCAGAAATGTTGTAGTGCTCCCACTCACTTTCTTGTAAATACAGGCTTCACCGCAAGTCTGTATAAAACTATATGCTTTGATCAACTCATCAAAGCGTATATTCCAACTCCGAGATGCTTGCACCAGTCCATAGATGGATCGCTGGAGCTTGCACATTTTGTTAACACCTTTAGGATCGACAAAACGTTCTGATTGCATCATATACAACACTTCTTTAATAAATCCGTTATGGAATGCAGTTTTGTTTATCCATTTGCCAGATTTCATAAAATGCAGCAATTACTAACATGATTCGGACAGACTTAAGCATAGATACGAGTGAGAAACTCTCATCGTAGTCAACACCTTGAACTTGTCGAAAACCTTTTGCGACAATTCTAGCTTTGTAGATAGTAACACTAATATCAGCGTCCGTCTTCCTCTTGAAGATCCATTTAATCTCAATGGCTTGCCGATCATTTGGGCAAGTCAATCAAAGTCCATACTTTGTTCTCATACATGGATCCCATCTCAGATTTCATGGCCTCAAGCCATTTTGCGGAATCTGGGCTCACCATCGCTTCTTCATAGTTCGTAGGTTCGTCATGGTCTAGTAACATGACCTCCAGAACAGGATTACCGTACCACTCTGGTGCGGATCTCACTCTGGTTGACCTACGAGGTTCGGTAGTAACTTGATCTGAAGTTACATGATCATCATCATTAGCTTCCTTACTAATTGGTGTAGGAGTCACAGGAACAGATTTTTGTGATGAACTACTTTCCAATAAGGGAGCAGGTACAGTTACCTCATCAAGTTCTACTTTCCTCCCACTCACTTCTTTCGAGAGAAACTCCTTCTCTAGAAAGGATCCATTCTTAGCAACGAATATCTTGCCTTCGGATCTGTGATAGAAGGTGTACCCAACAGTAACTTTTGGGTATCCTATGAAGACGCACTTTTCCGATTTGGGTTTGAGCTTATCAGGATGAAACTTTTTCACATAAGCATCGCAACCCCAAACTTTAAGAAACGACAGCTTAGGTTTCTTGCCAAACCATAGTTCATACGGTGTCGTCTCAACGGATTAGACGGTGCCCTATTTAATGTGAATGCAGCTGTCTTTAATGCATAACCCCAGAACGATAGTGGTAAATCGGTAAGAGACATCATAGATTGCACTATATCCAATAAAGTACGGTTATGACGTTCGAACACACCATTATGCTGTGGTGTTCCAGGTGGCACGAATTTGTGAAACTATTCCACATTGTTTTAATTGAAGACCAAACTCGTAACTCAAATATTTGTCTCTGCGACCAGATCGTAGAAACTTTATTTTCTTGTCACGATGATTTTCCACTTCACTCTGAAATTCTTTGAACTTTTCAAATGTTTCAAACTTATGTTTCATCAAGTAGATATACCCATATCTGCTCAAATCATCCGTGAAGGTCAGAAAATAACGATACCCGCCGCGAGCCTCAACACTCACCGGATCGCATACATCAGTATGTATTATTTCCAATAAGTCAGTTGCTCGCTCCATTGTTCCGGAGAACAGAGTCTTAGTCATCTTGCCCATAAGGCATGGTTCGCAAGCAGCAAGTGATTCATAATCAAGTGATTCCAAAATCCCATCAGCATGGAGTTTCTTCATGCGCTTTACACCAATATGACCTAAACGGCAGTGCCACAAATAAGGTGCACTATCATTATTAACTTTGCATCTTTTGGCTTCAATATTATGAATATGTGTATCTCTACGATCGAGATCCAACAAACCATTTTCATTGGGTGTATGACCATAGAAGGTTTTATTCATGTAAACAGAACAACAATTATTCTCTAACTTAAATGAATAATTGTATTGCAATAAACATGATAAAATCATATTCATGCTCAACGCAAACACCAAATAACACTTATTTAGGTTCAACACTAATCCCGAAAGTATAGGGAGTGTACGATGATGATCATATCTTCTTGGAACTACTTCCAACACACATCGTCACTTCACCCTTAACTAGTCTCTGTTCATTCTGCAACTCCCGTTTCGAGTTACTAATCTTAGCAACTGAACTAGTATCAAATACTGCGGGGTTGCTATAAACACTAGTAAAGTACACATCAATAACATGTATATCAAATATACCTTTGTTCACTTTGCCATCCTTCTTATCCGCCAATTACTTGGGGTAGTTCCGCTTCCAGTGACCAGTCCCTTTGTCGTAGATGCACTTAGTCTCAGGCTTAGGTCCAGACTTGGGTTTCTTCACTTGAGCAGCAACTTGCTTGCCATTCTTCTTGAAGTTCCCCTTCTTCCCTTTACCCCATTTCTTGAAACTAGTGGTCTTGTTAATCATCAACACTTGATGCTCTTTCTTGATTTCTACCTTCATTGATTTCATCATTATGAAAAGCTCGGGAATCGTTTTCGTCATCCCTTGCATACTATAGTTCATCACGAAGTTCTACTAACTTGGTGATGGTGACTAGAGAATTCTGTCAATCACTATTTTATTTGGAAGATTAACTCCCACTTGATTCAAGCGATTGTAGTACCCAGACAATCTGAGCACATGCTCACTGCTTGAGCTATTCTCCACCATCTTTTAGCTATAGAACTTGTTGGAGACTTCATATCTCTCAACTTGGGTATTTGCTTGAAATATTAACTTCAACTCCTGGAACATCTCATATGGTCCATGACGTTCAAAACGTCTTTGAAGTCCCGATTCTAAGCCGTTAAGCATGGTGCACTAAACTATCAAGTAGTCATCATATTGAGCTAGCCAAACGTTCATAACGTCTGCATCTGCTCCTGCAATAGGTCTGTCACCTAGCGGTGCATCAAGGACATAATTCTTCTGTGCAGCAATGAGGATAATCCTCAGATCACGGAACCAATCCGCATATTGCTACTAACATTTTTCAACATAGTTTTTCTCTAGGAACATATCAAAATAAAACAGGGGAGCTAAACGCGAGCTATTGATCTACAACATAGATATGCTAATACTACCAGGACTAAGTTCATGATAAATTAAAGTTCAATTAATCATATTACTTAAGAACTCCCACTTAGATAGACATCCCTCTAATCCTCTAAGTGATCACGTGATCCAAATCAACTAAACCATGTCCGATCATCACGTGAGATGGAGTAGTTTCAATGGTGAACATCACTATGTTGATCATATCTACTATGTGATTCACGCTTGACCTTTCGGTCTTAGTGTTCCGAGGCCATATCTGTTATATGCTAGGCTCGTCAAGTTTAACCTGAGTATTCCGCGTGTGCAACTGTTTTGCACCCGTTGTATTTGAACGTAGAGCCTATCACACCCGATCATCACGTGGTGTCTCAGCACGAAGAACTTTCGCAACGGTGCATACTCAGGGAGAACACTTATACCTTGATAATTTAGTGAGAGATCATCTTATAATGCTACCGTCAATCAAAGCAAGATAAGATGCATAAAAGATAAACATCACATGCAATCAAAATTTGTGACATGATATGGCCATCATCATCTTGTGCCTTTGATCTCCATCTCCAAAGCATCGTCATGATCTCCATCGTCACCGGCATGACACCATGATCTCCATCATCTTGATCTATATCAATGTGTCGTCACATGTTCGTCTCGCCAACTATTGCTCTTGCAACTATTGCTATCGCATAGCGATAAAGTAAAGCAATTATTTGGCGCTTGCATCTTATGCAATAGAGAGACAACCATAAGGCTTTTGCCAGTTGCCGATAACTTCAACAAAACATGATCATCTCATACAACAACTTATATCTCATCACGTCTTGACCATATCACATCACAACATGCCCTGCAAAAACAAGTTAGACGTCCTCTACTTTGTTGTTGCAAGTTTTACGTGGCTGCTACGGGCTTAGCAAGAACCGTTCTTACCTACGCATCAAAACCACAACGATAGTTTGTCAAGTTGGTGCTATTTTAACCTTCGCAAGGACCGGGCGTAGCCACACTCGGTTCAACTCTAGTTGGAGAAACTGACACCCGTCAGCCACCTGTGTGCAAAGCACGTCGGTAGAACCAGTCTCGCTAAGCGTACGTGTAATGTCGGTCCGGGCCGCTTCATCCAACAATACCACCGAACCAAAGTATGACATGCTGGTAAGCAGTATGACTTATATCGCCCACAACTCACTTGTGTTCTACTCGTGTATATAACATCAACGCATAAAACCAGGCTAGGATGCCACTGTTGGGGAACGCAGTAATTTCAAAAAAATTCCTACGCACATGCAGGATCATGGTGATGCATAGCAACAAGAGGGGAGAGTGTTGTCCACGTACCCTCGTAGACCGAAAACGGAAGCGTTAGCACAACGCGGTTGATGTAGTCGTACGTCTTCACGATCCGACCGATCAAGTACCGAACGCACGGCACCTCCGAGTTCAGCACACGTTCAGCCCCATATGGTCCCTCGAACTCCGATCCAGCCGAGTGTTGAGGGAGAGTTTCGTCAGCATGACGGCGTGGTGATGATGATGTTGTTCTACCGACGCAGGGCTTCGCCTAAGCACCGCTACAGTATTATCGAGGTGGACTATGGTGGAGGGGGGCACCGCACACGGCTAAAAGATCAAACGATCAATTGTTGTGTCTCTAGGGTGCCCCCTGCCCCCGTATATAAAGGAGCAAGGGGGGAGGTGCGGCCGGCCAGGAGGGGCGCGCTAGGTAGAGTCCTACTCCCACCGGGAGTAGGACTCCCTCCCTTTTCCTAGTTGGATTAGGAGTGGAGGGGAAAGAGGAGGGAGAGAGGAAGGAAAGGGGGGGCGCCGGCCCCCTCTCCTTGTCCTATTCAGACTAGGGGGGGAGGGGCGCGCGGCCCTGCCCTGGCCGCCTCTCCTCTTCTCCACAAAGGCCCACTATGGCCCATTAAGCCCCCGGGGGGTTCCGGTAACCTCTCGGTACTCCGGTAAAATCCCGATTTCACCCGGAACACTTCCGATATCCAAATATAGGCTTCCAATATATCAATCTTCATGTCTCGACCATTTCGAGACTCCTCGTCATGTCCGTGATCACATCCGGGACTCCGAACTAACTTCGGTACATCAAAACACATAAACTCATAATATAACCGTCATCGAACTTTAAGCGTGCGACCCTACGGGTTCGAGAACAATGTAGACATGACCGAGACACGTCTCCGGTCAATAACCAATAGCGGAACCTGGATGCTCATATTGGCTCCCACATATTCTAGAAGATCTTTATCGGTCAAACCGCATAACAACATATGTTGTTCCCTTTGTCATCGGTATGTTACTTGCCCGAGATTCGATCGTCGGTATCTCAATACCTAGTTCAATCTCGTTACCGGCAAGTCTCTTTACTCGTTCTGTAATACATCATCCCGCAACTAACTCATTAGTTGCAATGCTTGCAAGGCTTATAGTGATGTGCATTACCGAGTGGGCCCAGAGATACCTCTCCGACAATCGAAGTGACAAATCCTAATCTCGAAATACGCCAACCCAACAAGTACCTTCGGAGACACCTGTAGAGCACCTTTATAATCACCCAGTTACGTTGTGACGTTTGGTAGCACACAAAGTGTTCCTCCGGTAAACGGGAGTTGCATAATCTCATAGTCATAGGAACATGTATAAGTCATGAAGAAAGCAATAGTAGAATACTAAACGATCATGTGCTAAGCTAACGGAATGGGTCAAGTCAATCACATCATTCTCCTAATGATGTGATCCCGTTAATCAAATGACAACTCATGTCAATGGCTAGGAAACATAACCATCTTTGATCAACGAGCTAGTCAAGTAGAGGCATACTAGTGACACTCTGTTTGTCTATGTGTTCACACAAGTATTATGTTTCCGGTTAATACAATTCTAGCATGAATAATAAACATTTATCATGAAATAAGGAAATAAATAATAACTTTATTATTGCCTCTAGGGCATATTTCCTTCATCTTGCGCCTAACGGAGCCAAAGACTTCTCTTGCCCATCGTTGCATGCAGTCAGAGACACACCCTAGTTTGTCCCATTTCGCTTCTAGGTTCCGCTGTCCGGTAGCATCCGCTTCCCATTCCTCCTTCACCATCAGCTCATAGTTCTCGTGTCTCGTCCATGCTTCCTCATAGCGAAAGGGACGATCGCCACCTCTAGGAGCAGATGGAGCCGTCTCCACCGCTCTTACGAGAATCGCTTGATGGTCTGATTCCTCCGTCATTATGTGTTCTACACTCGTCTCCGGGTATATCTGCAGAAAGCTATCATTGCATGTAGCACGATCCAATCTCACTTGGATATTATCAGTACCGTCTCTTCTATTGTCCCACGTGTAAGGGTATCCGGAGAATCCCAAATCCGCCAGACCGCAGTCGGCCAAGCAGTCTCGGAATCCTCCATACGCGAAAAACTCCTTACATTCCCCCCTAGCTGGTCGGTTTGGAACAAGGCCTCATTGTAATCCCCGACACAAATCCAAGCTTGGTCGTCTTGTGCTCCAAGATAACGGATAACGTCCCAAGATTTCTTCCTCAGCTCCGTATTGGGTTCCCCATAGAATCCAGTGATTCTCGAGGTCTTGCCCTCACAAACAACTTGGGCGTCAATGTAATACTAGGACCATGGTCTCACCGTAACTTGAACATGTTCCCTCCACCAAAGATCCAGCCCCCCATTGCTTCCGCGACAATCCACTGCCACACCACATTTGAAGCCCAAAATCCATTTGAATCTCTCCATTGCTCGAGCTTTTTTCTTTGTTTTGCTTAAGAACACCACCGCTGGGTTGTATGACCTAATCAGGTCCCGCAATTCGCCCACTGTCGAGTCCAACCCCAAGCCTCGACAATTCCAGGCCAAGATGTTCATTGCTCCCGGTGGCCCTGGAATTCAGGGTCCGCCGCTGCGTCTCTTTGTTCCGTGATGCGGTCAAACACTGTCGACGTTTTGCGCCTCGTATCGCGAATGAACCCATCATCTGCACCTTGCCTGTCATAATCTTCCTTAACCCTCCAAATCTGCTTTGGACTTCTCTTTCTGCTCACATTCTCCCACCTGGGATACGATGAAGATTGCTGGTAATGATCATAGTCCTTCCTAGGTTTTCTAACATAGTATCCCTTTCTTCTTCCCTGATCCTCACTCGTCCCAGGTCTCCCATAATAGCTAGACTCGCTATAGAAATCCTCCCTTCTACCTCTGTGCTGATGTCGTCCCCCTGCCCGTTCCTCATCCCCGAGGTTAATATTATCTTTCCCTTTGATATTAGCCTGCTCCGCCACAGATTTTTCATTACGGCGCTGCTGGCTCTGTCTAGTCAGCTTCTCCCTCAGGTCCATCTCCCTGCGTTGTTCAAGGCTGTCCCGCAGGTCCCTACCATGGCGGTCTCCGTGCACACCCGAGCTCTTAGTGGTGCTATTGACCTCGCCCCTGCCCTGACCAGAGCTCCCGCCAGTGCGGTGCTCTGCCGAGCCAGCAAATTGCGCCCCTAGATTCCTCTTTGTAGGCAGATCATGAACTCTCGGGTGTTCCTGGCGGTGCATGCCCCCATCGTTTCCTTGTGAATTTGCATGACTGTTACTGCTACTTGACGCTCCAGCAGTAAAAGATCCCTCCTTCATCGAGTTGTTCCTTCCCGGGGATGAACGTAACCAACACCCCCACTGATCTGAGGAGTTCAATGGGGGGTCACGAACTCCTCCAACATGTACCAGCCTGCCACACTCAAAGAAAAAATGCGGGATTTTTTCGTAGAAGAAATCAAACCAGGTACCAATTTTGTCATCCTTCGACTTTTTCAGATTGAAGCCTCGAATCAAGGGATCACAAACTGAGATCGTGGTACGAATTCTAAGCTCCTGTCCACGAGCCATTCCATCACCATCAGTGTCAACTTTTACTGTTTTGCCAATCCAATTGCCCAGGGCTGTCCCAAAGGCTTCGCATCTCTTGTCCGGAGGTAGGTCAATAACCCTAACCCAGACATCGATATTCTCAAACACCATCTCTGAAGGTCGGATTTTGCCTTCGTATTCTTTCACAATAAGCACACTAAAATCAAATTGCCAGGGACCATTGTTCATCACGTGTCTCCAGTCGCCCTCGCTGCCCAAGTGAACAACGAAGATATTGGATCCCATGTCTCTGAATTTTGCTTCCTTGTGTAATCCCCAAGCTCTCGGCATCGTCTTCTCCACAGCAGACATCTTCATAGGTTTTTCAGAGCTAACCTTACAAACCACAGACCATCTAGATGCCTTAGGGATCGGGATCTCGTGATCTTCAAAGACGAGTCCATCCGCCTCCTTGTCCATTAGAACCATCCCTCCCAACCGTGCTGAAAGGCTTGCTGCCGGATCAGGTGTTTTGCTCTCCACCGGAGATGCCGACGATCTCCGGCTAGCCGGATCCCCGGTCTTCTGCGATTGTGGCGTTGTAGCCGCCGCCGCCGACTTCGGGGTCATTTTGGGTTTCATCGCAGCAGCCGCCGCGCTTCCAGCCTTCTCCGCCATCGCCTCCGCTTCCGGCGGAGAGTAGCCGCTCCGACCCGCAACCAAGGTGCGTCGGCGCCAACCTGAGTCGCCGCCATATACTCACCACCCCCGGCAAGAAACCCTAACCCTAGCGTAGTCGCACGATCGCCCCGCAATCGCCTCCTACCCCGTAGAGTTACCCCTGTGGTGGACCCTCATGGCTTTTTGATACAGCAGCAGATCAACTACTTCCGGGGGGCTGAACCCAACCAGACCACAGTTCTCTTTTCTATTCTACCAAAATTAGCTAAGAAATCACTAACCACATTCTGGTTGTCAAAGCTCAAAGGAAGCCTTATTGGAAGATTAATCGATGTGTAGTTTTCAGAATAGTTGGGCAAATCTGAATGTCACGTTGTGTTCCTAGTGTTCTGCATGTCTGTATGTTGCTCAAACATTCGAGATTTTTTTTTGATGGTTCTGACCGTAGGTGTAGCAATTTTGCGTGCATGACTGCATCTTCCACTGATACTCGTCGTCGTAGGGGCCCCACTCCTTCGCGACGGCCGCCACGGGAAGATCGCCATCGCCGCCGGCCTTGGAACGAGAATCTCGCTAGGGTTTGATGGTTTGAGATCGATCGAGTCGAGGCCCTGCCTAGCAGCCGCCAGCCCGCCACACGATCGACGGGCGTCAACGAAGTCCGTCGATCAGATCGCAGATCGATCGGGTCGGAATCCTCCCCGAATACGCATGATATGGGAATCGGCGAGTCCCCCTCCCCCAGTCAATATAAGCAGGTAGACACAAACTAACCGTGGCCAGGCCTCGTTCACGATCAATACCCTGTTCTTGCTCTGCCGATCGATCGATCGAGCATGGCCATGGATCAGCAGCTGTCGAGGCAGCAGTACTGGTCCTTGTGGGTCGAGGGCGACAAGGAGCAGACGGTGGCGCCGGGGCCCAACGAGCGCCTCTGCGTCACCGGCGCCTTCCTCGTCGGCGGCCAGGGCGCAGCGGACGTCTGCGCCGTCATCAACCGTTCGTGTGGGGCGGACTGCGTCCCGCTCGCGTCGCTGTCGGCGGCGAACCCGTGCGTGGAGACATCGGTGGTGGTGTACCAGGGGGAGGAGTGCTCCTTGTTCGTGATGCCGCAGGGAGGCCCGGCCGTCGTCCGGTTTGACGGATACGTCGTCGCTCTGCCGCCGCCGGCGGAGAAGGTGGGGTTGGGTCGAGAGCGAAACTTGTCTGGTTTGAGAAGTTATAAGGTGCAAATGGTGTATTCTTTCTCTAAAACAAATATGCACTCTGTTTGAAATCATTTTAGCTACTTGTAAGTCACCTGAAAATAATATTTGAGTCGGTGGATTTCGCATGAAGGAAGCAATTGCCGGAGGGAAGGAAGGAGCAGCAGCTGGAGAAGCCCTCTGAGTCTATCTTAGCGTGGCAGGTGACCTCGGTGTCTATCTTAGAGTGGTAGGCAACCCCGGTTTCTATCACAGGAAAAATTTGTTCAAGTTAAAGGGATGGCCGGGGCAGCGTTAGCATGGACGTGGACGATGGTGAAGGCGAGGGTGGGGCGGCAAGATGCAAAACGAGCGGTCAGGTTCCTTCTTCAAGCTCCAGCGCCCCATGTTCGTTTTCTTCTTCAACCGCCCCACGTACGGACGTACCATCCGCCGAACCGCCAGCCATCACCGCCCACGGCTGACGGCTTAAACGAATCGACTGACCATACTGAATTTTCAGTCGACTTGCCCCTAGCCAGTCCTATTTGAAATAGAGAAAAGTATTGTGCATAAAAACGTGCAGTTTAGCCCCTGCCAGGACCACCAAAACGTGCACCACCATAAACCAAATGTCATACCATCACCAGTTCACAACGCATGCGCAACAAGTAGTCTGAGGCCTTGCAACGTACACAGAGAGAGCGGCATATGTACACGACGCAGAATCCTATCCACACAGCACCTTCCCCTGCCGCCGCCGGTGCGCGACACGCATCGGCATCGTCGATCACCCGGAGCAGCAGAACCACCGCCCTCTGACGCCGCGCTGGCCGTCGTTGTGCAGGACCATCCCGGCTGGATGGTTCGGCCGCACCTTCACCAGTCTCTCGGCTGCCGATAAACACACGTATCAGTACTCCAAGCAGAGCAAGCAGGCCATCGCCGGTCATAGCAAGAGACGAAGCAGATCCAGAAGAAGCATGTAGAGTTTCACAGATGCTTGCCTAGCTCGTAGAAGAGCTCGCCGACGTTCTGCGCAGTCTTGGCCGACGTCTCCAGGAAGAAGAGGCCGTTCCGCTCCGCGTACTCCAGCGCCTCCTGCCCGCATTCATTCAGAGAAAAAACAGAGACGGTGATGGGTTTGACTGACAGATGCAGCACTGGGGTTCTGAAATTTTTGTCTGCAAATATGTCGCAAGTATGTATATACCTGTGTGCCAACCTTCCTCCTTTTTTCCAGATCGACCTTGTTGCCCACTAACGCCATCACCAAATGAGGGTTCCCTGTTTGGATCGATGTGCAGAAAAACCTAAGCACTGACACGCATATTGAGTTCCAGCGACGAGATGGAAGTACATAGACAAGGTGTTCAGTTATCATACCTTGTCTCTGAAGCTCGTCGACCCACCTCTTCGCTCGGATGTACGAATCCTGACGCCCACGCAGCGAAAAAATCGAACAGATTAACGGTCGAACATCAAGCAGGGCAGAGCAATCAGTTTCAGTTTCCATCATCAGACACGACACGATCGACTCATTCATCACAGATTCAGAGAAGATCGCTAAACGATGTACCGACGAGAAGGGGACATCTCTCTCACCGTGCTAGTGATGTCGTAGACGACGACGGCGGCGGCGGCCCCGCGGTAGTACATGGGGGCGAGGCTGTGGTAGCGCTCCTGCCCGGCGGTGTCCCAGATGTCGAACCTGACGGTGGCGTCCTCACCTCCCCCGGCGCCGCTCACGGGCAGCGCCTGCGAGAAGAAGGCCGCCCCGATGGTGGACTCCTGGCACTCGTAGTAGAGCCCCTTGGCGAACCGGACCACGATGCTGGTCTTCCCGGCGCCCAGGTCCCCCAGGAGCACCTGCACACGCACGCGCGCGCGCACGCCGCAAATCGATCGGATCACTCTCGCCATGAAAAGCAGCATGCTAGATCGATCGTTAATTACAAGCAAATGCCATGGCCGAGAGACAAGGTGGTAGGTGGTGATCGGACGGAGAAACGAAAACTTCATGCCTGGGCGACGTACCCACCAGCTTGGCCTGGATGACGCTGCTCGGAGTCGGAGCCATCATCGATCTTGCCGGCCGGGGTCGAGGTGGCGACTATGGCGGCGGTTCGGGTTGTTCACGTGTTGACGGCGGTGAGCGGGAAGAAGCATGTGGTTTTGCACGCAATGTTGCCGTGCGTGCTTACGGCGGAGACCGGTGGTTGTAGGCTTGTATAGCTCCGGCCTCCGGCAAAGCGAGCTGCTGGTAGGTTCAGGTTCAAGACTGTTCGGTAGAGGTCTGTGCTGCGCGCGTTTTTTTGCAGGCGGTGTACTGTGTGCGGGCCCAGACAAGTGCCATAGGCAGACAGTGGCGCCCATGGGCCCCCAGTCACGTTGGGCTTTGGCACTGGACCTTCATTTCCGGCAGTCACGCCGTTCGCACTGCCCGCCCACGGCTACCAAAACAATGATAAACCATCTCAAAAATAAAAAACCAAAACTATGATAAACCCCGAAATCACTAATTAAGGAGTACTCGTTGCAAAGAACACTTCACTTTCCCATGTCGTGACAAGTGGCGCACATGCAGCGCGCCACTTGTCGCAACCTGGGAGTTTTCCCTTTTTTCGTAGATCCGTTTATTCAAACGTTTTATCACTTAAACCGTGCGTCCAAATCTCGAACCGTTTTCATCATTGGATTCCTCGCGTCGAGATCTTCAAAACTAGATCCCATGTTGATAGGTTTTGACGAACTTTTTTGTTCACAAAAAAAGACGAAAAATACGGGCGAAAAAACCAAACCGGGCGCATGGTTTTTTTCCTTTCCAAAAGAGGCATGCCCGTGCCTCTAGCAAAATCACAACCGTGCCTCTCGTGGAAGCAAAACCGTGACTCTCGTGGAAGAAAAAAATAGAAAACATGTTTTTTTCGTTTCCGAAAGGCACGGCCGTGACTCTCACGAAAGAACAACCGTGCCTCTCGCGAAAGCAAAACCGTGACTCTCGCGAAAGAAAAAAAAACAGAAAACGCGTATTTTTTTCCCTTTCCTAGAGGCACGGCCGTGACTTTCGTGAAAGCACAATCGTGCCTCTCGTGGAAGCAAAACCGTGACTCTCACGAAAGAAAAAAAAAACAGAAAACGTGTTTTGTTTTTCTCTTTCCGAGAGGCACGGCCGTGACTCTCACGAAAGCACAACCGTGCCTCTCGCGGAAGCAAAACCGTGACTCTCGCGAAAGAAAAAAAACAGAAAACGCGTTCTTTTTTCGTTTTCGAAAGGCACGGCCGTGACTCTCGCTAAAGCACAACCGTGCCTTTCGTGGAAGCAAAACCGTGACTATTGTGGAAGGAAAAAAAATAGAAAACGCGTTTTTTTCGTTTCCGAAAGGCACGACCGTGACTCTCGCGAAAGAACAACTGTGCCTCTCGCGAAACCAAAACCATGACTCTCGCGAAAGAAAAAAAACAGAAAACGCGTATTTTTTCCCTTTCCTAGAGGCACGACCGTGACTATCGCGAAAGAACAACTGTGCCTCTCGCGAAAGCAAAACCATGACTCTCGCAAAAGAAGAAAAAACAGAAAACGCGTATTTTTTCCCTTTCCTAGAGGCACGGCCGTGACTTTCGCGAAAGCACAACCATGCCTCTCGCGGAAGCAAAACCGTGACTCTCGCGAAAGAAAAAGAAAACAGAAAACACGTTCTTTTTTCGTTTCCGAAAGGCACGGCCGTGACTCTCGCTAAAGCACAACCGTGCCTCTCGTGGAAGCAAAACCGTGACTATCGTGGAAGGAAAAAAATAGAAAACGCGTTTTTTTTCGTTTCCGAAAGGCACGACCGTGACTCTCGCGAAAGCAAAACCATGACTCTCGCGAAAGAAAAAAACAGAAAACGCGTATTTTTTCCCTTTCCTAGAGGCACGGCCGTGATTTTCGCGAAAGCACAACCGTGCCTCTCGCGGAAGCAAAACCGTGACTCTCACGAAAGAAAAAAAAACAGAAAACGCGTTTTGTTTTTTCCTTTCCGAGAGGCACGGCCGTGACTCTCGCGAAAGCACAACCGTGCTTCTCGCCGAAGCAAAACCGTGACTCTCGCGAAAGAAAAAAAACAGAAAACGCGTTCTGTTTTCGTTTCCGAAAGGCACGGCCGTGACTCTCGCTAAAGCACAACCGTGCCTCTCGCGGAAGAAAAATCGTGACTTTCGCGAAAGAAAAAAAAAAGAAAACGCGTTTTTTTCGCGCAAAAAAAATCAAAATTTTTTGATCGAAAAGTTAAGAAAGACCGGAGAAAAACTAAAACGTCGAAAAAACCCGGAAAAAACCGTTTAGAAGCCGAAAACGCGTGCGGAAAAATAAAAAAAACAAAATCGAAGGAAGCGTCCAGAGCGCGACACGTGGCGAATGGCTGAGAGCGCGCCAAGTGGCGCTGATCGTTGCGAGGCTCCCGAAGGAGCGCTCGTTAACTAGTTGCTCCCGATAAACCCTTTGCTGAGGAAGAGTTTCAATCATAAGAAAAAACCATTGCTTTGGATAATCTAGATGATTAGCCCCAAAGTAATCCGTGGCCCATACACACCGGCCCATCGTGCAATTCAATAATGTCTACTGCTCTAGTTCAAGTTACGGCTTCGAGGTCATGGCGGCAGCAATGGCTAGGGCCACCTGATGATTATCATCAAGATGAATGTAGATGAGACTGTAGCACGCACTGGCGCTAGCCGGTGCAGTGAGGGTGGTATGCTGAGATGCTGTCAGCAAATTCTTTGGGCTTGCTTTCTCCTGTAAACGAAGTGATGGCGGTGATCAGAAGAACGTTGGAGCAATGGCTCCTCACGGGTGCCGGTCGTTTGGAGCCCCCCTTGGGTACTTGTTGTGCGATATAGGCCTACCACTTCACTCGTCTTTTTACTTTTCTTCTCTCTTTTTTTTTGCGAAATTTTTACTTTTCTTCTCTGCCTTCGGTCGCCTCTTCTTTCTTTATTCTTGGCCTTTTGGCCAGTTGTAAATTTCTGCACCCTGTTATAAATATGAAAAACATGCGATTTTTGGGTCATTAAAAAAAATCTTTGGTAAGCTCCTCAAAGGTGGGCACGGATTCTCTACCTTGCCATGGGCAAGGCAGGAAGCTACAGTGCTCTACCTTTGTCCGGGAGACATTAGATCAAAAGTGGGCGGTCCAGATCGAGGTAAAGACTGTAGCGAGCGAACTGTTTAATGTTCCTGTTCAGATCACTGTTTCAGATACTATAGCGGCGCTGCTGTTGCATCAGATCTGGACGGTCCGTTCTCGATCCAACAGACGAAAGAAGAGGAAAGGCAGAGGTACTGTAGCTCTCTGCCATAGAGAATCCACAGCCCTCAAAGGTATATAAGACCATCGAAGCTCTTTCTTTGGCGGGATATTTGCTTCTTAAGAAAATAGCTTTTTCGAGTGATTCTTTGGCGGTCATCAACAATCTTGAGAGCAGAGCTTTCTGCTCATATGGTATGGTGGTGAAGGAGTGAATTTAGAGAGTATAAAATTTTGAGGCACATAACCTTGCAAAGTCAGCCTATCATGTGGTCGCCATGTGTGGCTCCTGTCACCCCTTCCCCTCTTGGATTGTGTGGGTTTTTTTTTTGTCAATAATGCAATCCAGTTGCTAAAAGGCATGCTAAGCTTTTGCTTACCCTTTTGTTTGATTGCGTCGTCTTATTGCAATGTTGGGAAATATAATCTTTTCAAAGACTTCTGTTGTCGAAAACTGGTGGAACTAGTCCCCACAGGTATACCTGGCCATATCTCGGGCCGGGCGGGCTTCGGGCCGGGCCAAAAAAGGCCGGTGCTGAAAACCTAGGCCCGAGCCCGGCCCGGCCCGAACCTGGAAAAGCCCGACACGGCCCGCTCGGCCCGGCCCGACCACGGCTAAAAATCAATTTTTCACAGGCCCAAGCCCGACCTGATCTGCCCGTCGAGCTTGATTTTCAGGCCCGAGCCCAGCCCGATGGCATGTTCGGGCTCAGCCCGGCCCAGGATTTTTGGGCCGGGTCGGGTTGGGCCGTCCGGGCCGGGCTGCCCATGGCCAGGTCTACCCACAAGTTATGGAGCCAACAAAGGCGTCTTCAAAAGATAGTAATGCATCCTTTATTTTTACTAGAAGGTTTTGTGTTTTTGTTTCAGTTTCGTTTGTTTGGATGTACTTTGTTTGGTTAAAATCAATTGAACTGGCAATTTTTCAATCAACTTAGAAAATTAGTTATTTCATAGTCGCTAGATCAATGTTTGGTTCTTAGCGTCAACTTTGATATAGTTTTTGCCTGATTTTTTTTTTCCATTTTGGCACATATAATGTGGTCAATGACCACACCATCGTTATTGGAGCCACATAAGATGATTTCTCTTTTATTTTTTTCGCTTCGGAAATTTGGTATTAGCTGTGTTGGTCCCTCACTTCCAATTAAAATCGCAAACAACTTTCCACAGCAATAATGGATAATAATAAATATTTAAAAAACAGAAGTTTCTTCCTATGTGCTCATATACATATTTCAGAGAAAACAAACCGAACTTTCCAGTCCAGTGAATTAGTTTTTTCTCCTAGTGTTTTTTTATTGCTTGATGCTACAGAATATGGAGTATGATCAATCATGCGTACTACTTTCATTCATGCGAAAAATAATGATCTATGCATATGGCAACATGTAAGGCTAACTCCAATGCGCAACCCCATCCTGTCCGCTCACGTCCGTTGGACCAAAACGGATAGATGACGCGGCTCAACGCGCGGCCGCATCCTCAAATTTTGTCTATTTGGCGTCCGGCCCGCCCATTTTCGGCGCAAACATGCGCTCGGTTTGCGTCCAGACGGACGCCGAACGGACGGGCATGCGGTTGCGGATCGTCCGCCTCGGGGACGCGTGGCGGCCGCCCAACTACCACCACCGCCCAAAGTAAATGCACACGCACGACGGGCCCGACTATCAGCCACATGCATTTGCGGTCGTCGTCCTTCTTAAATTGGAAGCCGTGGACCGGCCAGTCCACAGCTTCCACTTCCCGGCCAGCCTGCCTCCTCAAATCCCGACAACAAACCCTAGCCCTCCCCCTCTCCGCCGACGACAATGGTGGGGCGATGGTTCCCCGGCCGCAAGACGATGCACGACCACGAGGCAGGGTCGTCGTCCGGCCCCCGTCGCCGCTCCTCCCCCTCGCCTCCACCTCCACCTCACCCCCACCGGCCGCGTTCCGTATCGCGTCGGGCGGCGTCCCACCTTGCCAACGGTCGTACATCAAGGCGGAGGTGTGCCAGCGGTATTGGGAGACGCGCACGCCGTTGTCGTGGGGTGACGAGCACCTCCCCAACAACTGGCACCCCTTCGCCGACCGCGTGCCTATGCCGCCGGCGACGGTGAGCGGCCGCACCCGTCGGGATGAGATCCAGCGTCGCCGCGCCTATCTGCCGCCGGAACTCCTCCACGACTATACGTGGTGGACTTGCCGCTCTGGGATTCGTGGCTCCGCGACGAGCACGACATCCGGCGGCAGTCCTATTTTCCAGGTCGCCCGCGCGCCTCTGGCAGCCACCTCCATACGCCGACCTCACCGGCGACGAAGACGAGTAGACGGCGGCCACGGCAGGCAACAACGTCTAGGGCAGCGGCGATGGCCGCTTTTTTTGATGTTTTTATTATGTTGTTTATATTAATGTGTGAACTTGGGGTGATGTGGACGTTTTAATGCCTGCGTTTAATATTTTCGAGGTTGTTTTATGTTTTAATTTTTTTGGTTTTGGGGTTTATTTTCACGTCCAAAACAAACGGACGGTTTGGGGTGCGGCCGACCCGTTGGGCGCACCGATGCCCGCACAACCACAAGCGAACGGCCGTGTCCGTTTTTCTGCCCCAAACGGACGAAATTCGGACAAAGAAGACGTCCATTTGGGGTCGCGCGTTGGAGTTGGCCTAAAAACGCGCGCGGTAAACTGGCATTTTAGAGCGCGCGGGACGTTTTCGCGCGCTCCAGCAGAGGCGGGAAACTAGCACGCGTGGGAACGATTGCGCACGTGCGGTAAAAAGCGGGACCTCGCGCGCTAGATTTGGCACACCGTGTCCGGCGCGCCTATAAATGGCAGCACCTTTTGCTGCTCTCTAGTCGCTCCCTCTACCGCTTTCTCTTCTCGCCGCCGACACGCCACCATGCCGCCGCGACGCCGGGGAGCTTCTGGCCACCGCGGCGTCCACGTGCATCCGTCCGGCTCCTACTCCGCCGAGATTCGGTCCGGCGACGTGCGCCTCGGCCTCAGAACCTTCGACACCGCCCACGAGGGCGCCCGCGCGTACGACGCTGCGGCGTGGCGCCTCCGGCGGTCCCGTTGGGACATGAACTTGCCGGACGGGGCGACGCGGGAGCAGGCGCAGGAGTTGGCGCCTCCCCCGCGACTTATCACCGACGAGGATCGTCGCGAAAACCGGAGGCGGGAGCGCCGTCTCGGCCTGGCCGAGATGGACGAGGAAGCCATGGCGCTGTGGTGCCAACGCTTCCCGGAAGACGTCATCAACGAGCAACAGTTCTTCGTCGAGAGGAGGGCGGAGAGGGAGGAGCGAGCCGCCTATCGCGAGGACAAGCGAACGCGGAAGGCGGGCGCTAAATTCAACATCGCGCTAGGAGATGCGTCGACCTGGGACTCCAACGACGAGCGGTTCCTTGACGCCTACGCTCGGACGTCGGGGGAGGACATCACCGAGGCAGAGTCCGAGTCGGAGAATGACGAGTAGTAGTAGTTTTTCGTTTTATCTATCTATCGTAGGAGAAGGCTATGAACTATCTATGCACTATTTTATATCGTAGGAGCAGGCTATGTGATGAACTATCTCACATTTGTACTATCAGAGCCAAATGTGTATCAAATCATAGTTAAAAATGATAAAATATAGCACGCTTGCTGGAGCGGCTCGGACGCGCTTTATTTTGCGGCGGCCGCTGGAGCCAGCGCACGTCGCGCACAAAAGCTGGCTCATCCGGCGTTGTATTCTCTTTTTTAGCGCACCGCGCGTTGCGCGTATGTTGGAAATGCTCTAAGGATGGCACACACTCCTAGACATCCAAGCCGGCAAACGGGAGGCGTGTGCAAACTGCATGGCGTCCGGTGCCAATTGGCAACAGAATCGGAAGTACCTACGCAATGCAATGCGCCGCACAGGGGTGAGGGAAGGGTGCCAGTGCCACCACGCAGGCCGTGGCCATGATTCCGACTTTTGGATCATCTTTCCACCCCCGCACGCGCCGCCGTCGCGGCATCATCACCATCATCGCTGCTCGCTCCATGCCCAGCCAGCTCCTACCCGTTGCCCGCGCGCTCGATGCCTCCAGGCCCAGGCCGCCGCCGCCGCAGGCAGGCACAACTGCTGGTGCAGCAGGGCAGGAGAAAAGGCCGGGGGTTTGCCCGTCCCGACCGTTGGGAAGCTGTGCGGCTGCGCCTCCTCCTCCACGGTTGTCGCTGTCCAGAAGAACCTGACGACGTGTGCCTCCAACTGTCGATGCGATGCACGTAGCCACGTAGAGCGTCTAGTCGTGGGGGGTCTCGCCGTTTGTGTCGGTCGCTCCTCGTCCGCGCTGACCGATTCATCGGAGCTCACAGGAGAGCCTGACACCTTTTAACTCTTTTTTCATCAAATCGGATGCAAAATTAGCCCTGACAATCGGGCCACGAAGCCCTGACACTACGGTCATGATGTCGACAAATGCACAGGTTTCTTGGTTACCTGTCAACGGCGCTTTGCGAGAGCAAGCCGCAAGCTTGCCATTTGACAACGGCCAAGCATGTCCCCAGAGGCCAAAGCCAAATCGGTTCCGGCCGGCACCCGGCAGCGAGCATGCATGCGTGCGTACGTACATATCCATACACGAAAACAGAGTGAAAAACAATTCGCTCACGCCGCGTCAGTGCCAAATGTCGGGGACAGAGGCCATGGAGGGAGGAAAGCGAGCTGCCCGTGAGCCTCCATTTTCATGGCGCCGGTCGAGCCTTCATTCCATCACCTAAATGGACAGGCAGCACATGATGCGACGAGGGACGCCTGGCGGGCCCTGGCCGGCAATGCATGCACCCCCACCTCGTGATGCGCGGGAACCCGCTCGTGCTAATCACTCCGTTATCCCACGCGCAAGTGCCTCTCACAAGCGTACCGGAAGTCAAAACTATTTTTATGATGATAAAAAAACAAATTTATGGTCCACTAGTCCTAACTGGAACACAGATTCTGTTGTTAACAGGTTACAGGAACATGTTGGAATGTCGGTCTGTTGACCTACACTTTTTTTTGCGGGGAGTTGACCTACACTTATTTGTTGAGAATTATCAGAACTGCCTGCCAGGTGCCCCGAGGAAGACATAATTCTCAGGATATATATACTTTGGAGAAATTGCATACCCTCCCGAGAATAAGTTATTTTGGATAATTCCATTATTATTTTTCTTGAGTTGATTTTTTCCATTATGTAGAAATATGTTTTTACATAACTTATATGGTTTGTGGGACTGTGCACACATGACTTTTGCATATGACCAATATTTGTGCAAGTTCAGAAGAAGACTCTCATTCGATACAACTTCGTTCTAATTTCCTTTTGGACAACAACTATAGCATGCACCCGGACCTTTAAAAGAAAAACATGGTTATCTTTGTGGCACAACCAAACATCATCCATTATACATTCATGTAGAGTGCTACAGTCATCATCTTGACCTGAATCTTGGGATAATTGTGCCACCCATGACTCCCCTAACTCATCGTGGTGTACTCCGGAGCTAGCCCATGGAGTGCAACCACCAAAACTATAATCGAGTGTGACATCCATCAAGGCCGCGACGGGAATGGAGCAACCGTTCCAACCATCTCCAAAGGTGATGAGACTTGCCAACGGGGGTATCAAAGCGAAACCTAATAGATGTCTATATAAAGGGATTATATGATGCACTAAAATTTGCTCTAAGAATATATTATTTTATAAGAAGTTTGCAAGTAATAATGCTCAGATATTAGAAGGACCGTCCATATCATAGCTGTCTATATCTTTTGGTAAAGACTAGTCATTTTTTGTCTAACATGAGATCCTTATGCAACGTCTCTTCATGTACATACACCATCACGTGCATGGACCACATGGATGTGCCCTCCTCAACATGTTGATGCAATCATTATCTTTTCGTTATATCAAAATTAGTGTTTTCTAACTTCATGGAATGTTATATATCCATACAATGTTCTTGTTTGGTTTTTGGCGATACAAGATGAGAGCATGTACATACACCATGACACACAAGCACTTTGCGGACCTCCCCCCATCCCCCCACCCTTCACTTTTTTTGAACACCCCCAACCCTTCAGCTAACATTAACGAGATGATGTAAATATCATTTTTAGACTATTTCAAAATTAATGCTTTCTAACCATTCTTTGTGGAACGTTATATCATCAAGCAGCGTTTCCTTCTGTTTCTGCAATTACAAAACGCAGACCCATGCATACACCTTCACACACATGGCGCACGCAAAATGCAGCCCCATCAACAGGGGGTGCAAATTTTATTTTATCCTTTAAATCGTACTGAATTAATGATTTCTAACCATACCGCAGAACGAACAAGCTAAATTAATAGAAATATTACTAAACTAGTTAGTACCATGAAACGGAGCACAACGTCTGTTAAAATCACACATTTACATATTTCTTCACAATGCTTGAATTTTTTTTAACCTGAAATTTAATAGTATATGAAAAACAACAAGTGGCATACGACAGGAAACAAAAAATCAAGCAATACTTTGCAACGGGCCAATGATACTCTGCCAGGGGCTCCCAAATTTCAAAACCCAGTTCGTTGTTACTTTTCGTTGGGGGCGAGCTTTATCCCCTCATGTTTGTTACGATCCTCCGCCCCGCATCCGATCCCCGCCGTCGATCCCCGATCGCGCCGCCAGCGACGGCCGAAAACCCCGGGCCGCCACCTGGCCGCCCCTCCCGCAAGGCTGACACACGCCTGCGACGCAACAGCCTTTTCTGCACCCAGTTTCCGTTCCTTCCCTTCTCCTGCCATCTGCGCAGCCCACCACCGCCACCACCTCCACCTCCACCTCCCCCAAACCGCCTCCCTCTCGCCGCCTCGCGCAGTAGCTTCTCCCCTGCCCTCCCCTCCGCCGACCCCGTGCCTCGTGATGCTTTGACGCCGCCGTCGGGAGCTCCGCCCGCTGGTCGAAGCGGAGGGAGGGAGGGAGGCGGCTCAGACGGAAGGGGAGGGAGCAGAGGAGGAGGAGGGGAGGGAGCAGAGGAGGAGGAGGGCAGGGCCGGGAGAGCGGCGGCGGAGGAAGATGTTCGACGGCCTCATCAACTCCAAGTTCTACAACCGATGGTACGAGATGGGATTCGCTGCTAGCTAGTTTCGCTTGGGTTCGCCGGGTTCCGGCGAGCTCGTCGGAGTCCTCGGGGCGTGGGTTGCTTAGATGGGCGGTTCCTTCGTCTTTTCGAGTCGAATCCGGTGTCTCCAGATGCTGCTCTGCTGCTTGGTCCCTGGGCTGCGCGGCCCCAATCCGCGCGGCGTGATGTTCGGGATTTTGTTCCGCTTCGTGCTTCCGAACTCGCTGGGTTCGTGGCCAGTTTCCTCCGCATTTGGAGGCTGTTTTCCCCTGCCGATTCTCTGCTTTGTTTTAGAAGAAGGAAAAATACCCTGTGCCGCGTCGAATTTGGGTTCCATCTCCAGTCGCATTTCCGGGCGATTCGGTTGCGTTAATTTCGTTGCTGTTTGTCGCATATAAGCATCCTGTGATGCCGGATTATTTGGCTGACCGAGTGCTGGGTTGCTGAACAATGGATGCAGCAAGCACGCCTTCAAATGCATCCGGACGCGGCTAGTCGTCATACGGCGGAAGAAGCAGGCCATGATCGGCTTCCTCAAGAAGGACGTCGCCGACCTCCTCGCCAACGGCCTCGACATCCATGCCTTCGGACGGGTAAGCAATTTTTCCAGGTGTCTCTCTCTTGCCCAGCATTTTCACTGCTGAGGTGCATTGCTCAGGATTGGTACGAATGGTCCTGGTTGAAGCCGAATTAGAGAATGTTTTTGCGCTCTGCCCCCCTTTGTCCACAGGAGAACTTGGCAAAAGCTTCTACTCATTGGCCGTCAAGTTCTAGTCATTTGCTAGAGGAGAATTGTGACTGTGATGACTGAAAATTGTAGTTTTGTTTCCTGTCTCTGCTTCCAGATGGATGCGCTGATAATGGAGTTGAACCATGCTTCGTGCTATGACATGGTTGAACAGTACTGCGATTTCCTTGGAAAACAACTCAACAGCCTGCAGAAACAGAGGTATATCTATCTGGTTAACTCAACTCTGCACCCTTAATTTTGTATTCCTTGTGGGTCAAAACAGTAGGAAAGGATGTCCCACTATTTCTGTCGTCAACGGAAATCAAAGTTTGTTAATGGCTAAGAGAGTAATGCATCCCAACTAAACTCTCTAAGTGGGACCCCCTATGTGGCATTTTGTTAAGGAATCGATTTAGCAGGGCT
Source organism: Triticum aestivum (assembly GCF_018294505.1). Classification (NCBI taxonomy): domain Eukaryota; kingdom Viridiplantae; phylum Streptophyta; class Magnoliopsida; order Poales; family Poaceae; genus Triticum; species Triticum aestivum. The sequence goes on from NC_057814.1 coordinate 556,270,898, forward strand.
GTAGCTTCCACGGTATAGGATTCTTCTGATGGTCTAGTTTTTCTTGGGTAATGGAAGACCGTAGCCTCTGCATCACGTGAAGCACACATCCAGCCTCTGCATCAAGTGCTCGCCTGTGATTGCTTTAGGATAAAATCAGTGTGGCAACATAGTTTTAAGTCTTGTTTTTTTTTTTTGCAATGAAACAGAGTGTTAGTCCATAATACAAATCTTTATGCTCTAGTTTTAGTGTTATCACAAGGATTTCTTTTTGACCTTCAGTTAATGAATATAACCGTTAACAGTATCTTAGGGGTGCAAGCAAACAGGTAGTTGAATTATCTTCCTGGTGCAATTCATCATGCCACTCGTTCATTTTTGCATCAACAGGGATTGCCCCCAGGAAGCCATGGAGGCTGTGTCAACTCTAATTTTTGCTACTGCTCGGTTCCCAGACTTGCCTGAACTGTGCGACTTAAGGCATATATTCACAGAAAGATATGGTGGTTCTCTTGAACCTTTTGTTAGCCTGGAGGTGCGAGAGATGCTCCAATAATTTATTGTCCTTTAAATTGCTTCATAGGGTTCTACTTAACCTCATTAATGTTTTTGTATCTGCAGTTTATCCGGAAACTTGAGTCTGAATTATTTACAAATGAGGAAAAGTTTCAAGTAATGCAAAGTATTGCTGAAGAATCCTCAGTTGGTTTTGACATGAGGGCATTGGAAATCAAGTTATGGGCTGCACGGGAGTCTGAAGATGTATGTTTACATGAACTTGTGTAAATGAATTTACTACTTGAACAATGACATGTGTCGTTAACTTGGCATCTTGGATTTTGTATTTCAGGATCTTCTCGAAAAGGATTCAATGAAAAAGGATGAACCGGCAGTGCCTTTGCCCATCAAGCAGAAGGAGGATGGTCGGTTAAATGATAATACTGGAAGGAAGAATTCTGATAAATCTTATGGTAAGGAACAATTGGAGAAATCAGTTTCTCCTTTGGACTTGAAAAGAGAGAACACTCAAAAAGATGATAATACCAGAAGGCGGCATGCTGACAAAGCTGATGGTAAGGAACATTTGGAGAAATCAGTATCTCCTCTGCAAACGGAAAGAGAGGAAGCTCAAAAGCGAGTTCAGAAACTGAAGAAAAAAGATGTCCGCCCTTCCGAGAAGGAACTGATGGAAGCTGTGGAGCTAGATATCAATGGCCTACCGAAACAAGGATCTGGTTCGGTGAAATTTCCTGAGACAGAAAGCAACAGAATAGTTCCACCAATTGTGAAGCCAAAAGAAACAAAGAAAGAACGTGGTGTCGAAAAAGAGAATAACAGGGGGCTTGGCTATCACCACCGATCACCCATACCTGGCCGTCCTGATTATACCAGAATACATGCAAATTTAGGGTGCAAAGCTCTTGGCCTGCAGAATCAAGGACCTACTTCACCGAATCCTTCAAGTGGTAAAACTACAAACAGGCCCCCTCCTACTTCCAATCCGAATGGAGCGAAGGGAAGGAATTGTGATGAAAAAGAAGAGGGCAACAGTTGCTTGCGTGACAGACCACAGCACTTGGAAGATCTCGGACACACTGTGCAAAATGGACAGCGAGCGCCACACAGGGTGGCTAATGTGCAGCCTCCTTATGTCAAACCTAAACTTGGCATGCAGCCTGTGAACGATGATCCTGCAAAACCAATTGACAGGAACTGCAATATGAGTGAAAGGACAGATCGCTTGGCTGACAAAGGTGTGCTTCGGCCTGTTTCTGTCAGAAGGAGGCCAGCAGCACCTTCTTATGATGAGGCACCTAACGGTGAAAAGGCCACAAGCCAAAAGGCTAACTGTCACAGAACACAACCAAGTAAGCACAAGGGTGCTAACGAGGACTATGACCGGAAGGGCAATGGTGTTGGTAATGGCAGGAATGTTGAGAGAACTCCTAGTGGTCGACCAAGTCACCCAGGCATGAGAAACGGAGTTCTGTATGACGATGACTACGATGGACCCATGCAGCGGCCTAAAGCAGGCGAAGATGAGACTGACATTGATTTTGGTAATATGTTGCCTCGGACTGCAAATGGCCATCATCGACTCAATAGCAGGAACATTGATGCGCACGGCAGAGATCCCGATGAGGAGGAGAGGATGATGGACAAACTCCTGATGCATTATAGCAAGAAAGGTTCAGGTACCGATGAAACCCAAACAGCAACAGTAGAAACCAGCAGAACTGCAAACTATCATGGAGCCCAAACGCAATGTCAGCAAAACGGTTCTTTGAACACTACAGGAAGAGCGGTCTCGCTACCGCATGAATCCATCAGCCCGGGTGAAGCTGCCAAGGTTCCTGCTCGGTCCACCTCACTGAGGTCAGACTGTCCTGGGGTGGTGCGCGTGCACCCAAAGATGCCGGACTTTGAGGAACTGGCTGCCCGCGTCATGGCTCTGAGGAATGCTTGAGGAGGATGCACAAAAATTGAATATATTTGGCCTGTGTATACTTTCAGAATTGGAGGTTTCTGGCAGTTTCTTCGCCGTGAGTCAGAGCTCACACCCTTTCTGAATTCTGAGACTGAAGAGATGATATGTGCATGTGTTTTCGCCTTCTTTTTTCCAACATTGGTGTATTTTTCCAGCTTGAGGTTATCACTGCTGGAGTGGTGTTTCTTGTCTAGATTGGGCATTGGTACAGGGACAACAGGATACAGGTGATAGGATTTCGGTTTCGTTCTATAGCATATTGGTTTTGATGCATACAGATACACTTCAGACTGCAGTTCCAGAAATTAATTTCATTTGCTCCACCATGTACTAGTGCTTCAGAAAATTTTGATTATGTGTAAATTTTGTTGGTGGAGCCACACAGATTCTCTTCTTTCTCGTTTCTCCAGATTATGATGAGTTTGTATCATGGTTTCAAATTTTGGATCATGTGAACATTTTGGCCACCACTGATAGTTCTGAAATCTTGGTTTCCTGTTCGGCCAAATAACCGAATTTCACTTCAGTTCTACCCACATCGGACCTACAGTACTTTGATCAGCTCGACGGCGCGCACGCACCCTGAGAACCTACGAACCGGGGGTGGAGAGCGGAGCACCGCCGGGCCGGCGATCTAGCAGAGGCAGCTCACCACGCTGACGACGAGACGCGCGATGCAGTCGTGGCCGCCGCCGCCGTCGCCGAGCAGGTCGTCCCTGACGAGCCGCCGCAGCGCGCGGTTCCTCGGGAGCACGCCGGCGCGGTGCAGCAGCGTGGCCGCCGCCTCCGCCGGCCGGCCCGCCAGGAACGGCCCCAGGAACCGCGCCGCCGGCCTCAGGAACAGCGGCAGCAGAGACTGCAAACACATGCCAAGAATTGTACTACTATGTAAACCACGGCCACGCAATGAGCGGCATATGCATCGGACGAGGCACAGACAGAAGATCAGCGGGTACTAGCCTGACGCAAGACGTACCATTGGATTGTCAGGACGGCGCGGCGCCTGGCCGGCTTTGCTTGCTCGATGCGACGGCCGCCGGCGTCAGCTGGCAGTAGCAATCAGCAATGGCGATGACTGGCGGGAGCAATGGCGATGACTGGCGTGGTTGCCCGTGCGTGCGTTGCGATTGCGACCTTGGATGGAGAGGCAGGAGCCTTTTGGGACGTGTGATCGATGGGCAGGTGTGCAAGCAAGCGTGCGTGCGTGCATGAGGCATGGGATCCAGACCGGGCGACGACGAAAACAGTTGGCGCGCGGCGGCACCTGCCATGCGCCCATCGTTTGGCCGCCACCCGCCGTGGAAATCCCAACGCCGCCGTCCGCATGGGCCTATCTCGGCCGCATGAGCCAGCCGTGCCTCTGTTGCTTCTGCTCCGCGTGGCGCTCTCTGCAGTGCCTTTCCTTTTTGATGGAGCACCTGTCGAGAGAGACACCTGTACGTGTGCTTTGCTTCTTGCAATCTTGCCGTCACCAAAGCTACCGAGAGAGTTGGGACACATGATCAGTGCTCGGATTAGCAGTATGTTTGCCCTGGATCGATTGACTGTTGCCGTCAACAAGCAAAGTCTCGCGTGCGTCTGCGTGCATGCAGCGTGTTGTTTTAAGTGGTAAACAGTTTAGCGACCAGCGCCGGCAAGCAAGGGATAAGTAATAAAAGGTGAAAAAGGCAGTCGCTCAGGGGGAGGAAAACCTCGAAAGAACACAAAAGAAATGAAAATATTATATTTATTAGAAAAAAAGAAATGAAAATCTGCGTACGGACATCATCGAGCATGTTTGCATACCAGGATACGCACTATCTGGAGCACGCAAGGAACAAAATTCAAACCTTTATGCTATTTTATTCCCAAATAATAACGCCCACAAGTGTGGCATATCTGCACTTCGCCCACACGCTTTCATCTCCGTCTGTTATATTTTGCACGAATCTTGAAGAAATCTGTTGGAATTTTAGTGCCACGTAGGCATAGCGTGTAGTGGGGGCGTTAGAGCGCTCGCGCACACAAACCGTAGCATGCGATTGCCAGCTGCGCCGTGTGGGCGAACCAGTTCCCGCCCACACAGTCACCACCCAGTCCACGCGCGTGTGGGTGAACCGCTCTTCGCCCACACGACGCTCGTACGGTGATAGATGACAACTGCAGTTGCACGTATGTGGCAACTAGGTAAACATACATGGCAACTATGATTTGTTGGTAGATGGCAACTACAGTTGCGCATACGTAGCAACTAGGTAAACACACATGACAACTATGATTAATCATACATGTCAACTATGGTTGGACCATACGTGACAACTAATTAATCACACATAGCAAATATTGTTTGACCACATAGGGCAAGTAGTTAAACATGGCAACTATGGTTTGATTACACGCGGCAACTACCGTTAATTAGACATGACAACTATAGTTAACCAAAACAGAGAAGTTGCCATGCTTACAACTACATTTGCCATCCCAGGTAACTAAAGTGTCATCCCGCGGGTGCGCCAGGATGTGTGGGCAGATTTGCTTCGCGCCACACGCGCGGGTGAGGATGAGTAGTAGTTGTTGGGCGTGTGACACGAAGCAACTGCGCGCACACGTGTGGGCAGTTCTAATATTCGCCCACACATGGCCCGTGTGGGCTGCCTCCTGATTATGCCACACAGGGCGTGTCGGCGGATCTCTAATATGCCCCACGTGTGGCAGTTATCAGGTCCATTTTATTTGTTCTCCTCTTCTTGCTGAGCGCATATATCCATCATTTTTTTTGCACACCGCATATATCCATCCTTAGGGAAACCCCAACTGATTCCCAATAACCAGTTAGAGGAGTAAAAATAAAAACCAGGTTTTACTCTTCTAACTGGGATCTAGCCCAGCCGTGCCTCACCTCCCTATTTTTACTCCACCGCTCGACAACCGAGTAAAAAAAGAGCCACTTCGCCTCCTCTGCCTCTCTCCTTCCCATCCCCGCCACCGGCGACTCCCCCAGTCGTTTCCCGACGCCCCACCTTCCAATGGCCAAATCCCATATCGCCGGTGCTCCCCGTCGCCGATCCGCAGCGCGGATCCGCGCCGCCACGCTCACGGTTCATCTTCAAGCGGTGCGTCCTCAAGTGTCGCCGCCCCTCCAATGCGGCCACCGCCCGCCGCATCGCCGACTTCCCCGAGCACCCTCCACCGTGGGAGCCGCAGAGGAAATACCTCGGTGTCCGCCAGTGAGCGTGGGGGACTTGGGTTGCGGAGATCACCGACCGCGAGACCCACACCAAAAAGTGGATCGGGTCATTCCACATGGCGGAACTCGCCGCGCTCGAATACGACAGGTGGCAAGTCCGGCTCCACGGCATGGCGACGCGCCTCAACTTTTCGTTTGGGATGGCACCGATCCACCTCGTCCCTGTCGACGCCAGGTGTGGTGACCTCGGCGATGGCTCGGGAGGACTGGGAAGCGAGGGAGTGCCTCGCGGCGGAGGCCGCCGACAAGGAGTACATCGCGGACCTCTGCTGCTAGTACCCCGAGCTCGTGGAGACGGAGCGGGCCATCTTCATGGAGCGGCTAGTCGACGACGAGGTCATCGTCATCTCCGACGATGAGGAGCAAGGCGGCGACGACACGGAGAAGGATTTCGACGCCAAGGAGTGGCGGCGCATCTTCCCCGACTCCGGCGACGACGACACCGGTCCGGACGCAATGGCCGATGGCATGCCGAGGCAAGATTTGCTCGACATCTACCATGGCAATGATGATAATTAGTAGTCTAGTTTAGAGTTTAGTGTAATTTAAGTTTGAATTTATGTTTAAAGTTTGGTTGTCAAGATGTGTTCGACTAGGTTGAACTTATGTTTAAATTTATGCAAATTTTGGTTGAAACTAGGTTAAACTTATGCATATTTGATTTTTTACTCCGTTATATATAGGGGATTGGTTAGGTTCGCCCAAATCTCAGTGGACTAAAAATACTCCACCAAGAGTTTACTCTGCCGAATCCTCTGCTATTTTTAGGGGATCGGTTAGAGTTACCCTAATGTCGATGGGAGAGGAGAAGGTGAACATTGCATGCGTACGTACACCGTCATCAATAAGAAGGGAGAAAGAGAGGGAGAGGAATGTGCGGGGCCGGCGATGGACTTTCCGGGCGCCGTGCAATGGTGGGATGAGTGGCAGCTATGTGTCCTCGTGCTGAGCAGCCTCTTCCTCCAGTACCTGCTCTTCCTCTCCTTGGGATACACAGGTGTGCTATTTCACTCTAGGCCAGGCTCTTCATCTGGCTCGCCTATCTAGGCGGGATGCTCTGGCGATATATTGCCCTGGCCACTCTCTTCAACCGCCACAAGAAGCAGGAGCACCTCACAACTAGCATGGAGGTGCTATGGGCGCCTGTCCTCCTCATCCACCTCGCAGGGCAACACCTAATGACTGCCTACGACATCAAAGACAACGAGCTATGGAGAGGCGACAAGCCATCAGCCCATCACCATGCACGACTAGTTCTATGTTTTGGAAGGCGCTAGGGCAAACTCGATGATATGGGCCGGTGTGCAAGCAAGCGCGCGTGCATGAGGCATGGGATCCTGGTCAGGCAATGCCGAAAAAGTTGGTGCGCCGCGGCACCTGGCATGCGCCCGTCGTCTGGCCGTCTGGCAGTAGGCGCCACCGGCCGGGAAAACCCCAACACCACCGGCCGCACGAGCTTATCTCAGGCGAGTACATATCTGATGGAAACCATATATTCAGTGAAAGCATGGAAACTTGATCCTATGCCGTTGGATAGGAAGTGTCTGGTGTGAGATGATAAGATGTACAAACTGCAAAAACAACCCCGTAATCTTAATGTACCGTGGTACATTGTCCTAACGGAAGCTGAGCCATCCCGTGCCTTAATCCATGGAGCTACCCCGATTCAATTTTCTTCCATCAACAACTAAGGCTAGGAGATCTGGAGATGGTGGCTTCGCCCAGCAAGACGCCCTCGTTCCGCGCATGGTCGGCGACCGGCAACCGACGCGACTAATTCCTCTCCAGCGGCTGCCTTCTCTCCTCTCCGGCAGGTGGCCCACTGCGCCAACCCACCACGACGACCTCGTTCCCGCAGGGCTGGCGACCGACCGGCGTGGCTAATTCTGCTGCGGCAGCTGGCTTCTCTCTCTCCGGCGGCTGGCGCCAATCCTCCTTTGAGCGCTCCCCATCGAATTGGTACTGGATCCAGGTCCGAAGGTATGAGGATTTCTATCACATTGTTCATCTTCTATGATGTCCCATATTCTCTTCTAGTTGGGCTAGATTTGCCAAGGAAATATAGAGGACAAGGTCGTGGATTCTGGTTGTCTCCTTCAAGATTAGCCTTCTGAACAGGATCTACAAAGCCTTTTTCCACAGCTGAAGCAGTTTCAGTAGCCTCTCTGTAGATGTGAAAATAAGCATATCCAGAAAACTTTTTACACTAGATATAGCCATAACTGAGAGCAACCACGTACACAGTCGTTTATCACAAGAATCTGTCACCAACTGGAATGTAGAACACTTGAACTCTCAGTTTATGTAATGCAAAAAACACATATTTTCAGCATGCATAGTCCATGATCAAAGAACTAATTATACACTGAAAAACTGGGAACACAAGATCAGTGTACACCCAAACCAAGATCCAGCAAGTTCGGTTAGATTTTCGTCTTGAGGAAGTTGTGAAAGGATCGAGAAGAGGTGTCTAGAGGGGGGTGAATAGACTCTTAGCAAGAAAAATGGCAGTTTTTAATTTCTTTAAGTTGAAGTGGAGTTTTAGCACAACTTTAACATTCACAATACATATCAAGCAAGCATGACAAAAGTATACACTATAAAAAAAGACACATCCGTGACATTTTGGGCTGAATGAAATTTTTTCTGTCATACTTATGACACTTCTATGACGATAATTATGACAAAACCCGGTATCATCATAGATGTGGTGGGGTCCTACTTCTATGACAAAAAATCATGACAGAAAATGGGCTTTTCGTCCTGGGCGGGCCGGAGACGCAGCTGCATGACATTTTTTGGGCCGTCCATGACGAAAAAAATCGTGGTAGAAGCGAGGGCGAGGAAAATATCGGGGTGTTCCCGGTTACGGTGGGTGGTCGGGGCCGAGCGATGCGCGTTTCTCTCGTACATGCACGCGCGTGGGTGCGAGGCGTTGGGCTCTAACTGAACCCGAGCGATTGCACTGTAGGCTATGCGTTACTGAACCCGATCGATGGATCGATGGCTGTTAACTGAACCCAATCGAGCGATTCCTTCGCTACTGCTGCTAACTGAAGCTGATCGATGCTGCCTCTGGATGAACAGTGAGCGTTGCTGGGGGAGGGGGGTTGGATGAACAGTTCCCGGTGGGGGTGGATGAACAGGACCCCGTGGTGTTGCCTCTGGATGAACAGGACCCCGATCGATCGAGCCGGTTGGGGCAGGATGAACAGGACCCCGTGGAGGGCAGGATGAACAGTAGACGATGGAGGGCTGGATGAACAGTAGCCCGTGGAGGGGTGGTTGAACAGGAGCCCGTGGAGAGGGCTGGTTGAACAGTAGCCAGTGGAGTAGCGCGCGGTGGAGGCTGGATGAACAGGAGCCCGTGGATGAACAGTCGCAGGTGGAGGCTGGAGGAGGTCGACGGTGGTTGAACAGTAGTCCGTGGAGGCTGGAGGGGGTCGACGGTGGAGATGAACACTATCCCGTGGAGTCCCGTTTTGCGGTACGCCACACCCCTTTCGATGAACAGGACCCCCGTTTCGACCGTAGCGCTCCAACACAAGTCCGTTTCCTTCGTTTTGCGGTATGCCACACCCCTCCCAATTAACAGGACCACCGTTTCGACCGTAGGAGGTCCGTTTCCTTCATTTTGCGGTACGCCAGACCCCTCCCGATGAACAGGATCCCGTTTCGAACGTGGCCGATCGAACACAAGGCCGTTTCCTCCGTTCTGCGGTACGCCAGGCCTCGTTTCCATCGGCTGTTCCGTCCAAGCCCTCCCGATGAACACGACGACGCATTCCATTCCGACCCAGCCGGTTCGCTCTTCATAAACACGGCGGCGACGCAGTTTCTTCGTTCCGACCCAACCATGTACACGAGCCCTGGCCATACGTATTCGCGAGTAGGCGTTCGAGACCCTGCCCGTATGTACGTACATGGCCGTATTTTTTTCTTACGCACTGGCCGCTGTACGTACGTATACATACTACGTGCATCGTTTGGCCGCCACCCGCCATGGAAATCCCAATGCCGCCGTCCGCATGGGCCTATCTCGGCCGCATGAGCCAGCCGTGCCTCTGTTGCTTCTGCTCCGCGTGGCGCTCTCTGCAGGTGTCCTTTCTGGTGGAGCACTGCGCCTGTTGAGAGAGACACCTGTGTGCTTTGCTTCTTGCGTCTTGCCGTCACCAAAGCTACCAAGAGAGTTGGGACACATGATCAATGCTCACATTAGCAGATTAGTGCTCAGATTAGCAGTATGTTCGCCCTAAGTCGATTGATTGTTGCCGCCAACAGGCAAAGTCTCGCGTGCGTCTGCGTGCATGCAGCGTGTTGTTTTTGGTGGTGAAGAGTTTAGTGACCAGCGCCGGCAAGCAAGGGATAAGTAAAAGGTGAAAAAGCAATCACTCAGGGGGCGGAAATCCTCGAAAGAACACAAAAGAAATGAAAATCTTTTATTTATTGAAGAAAATAAATGAAAAACTTTGTACGGACATCACCGAGCGTGTTTGCATACCAGGGATACGCACTATCACGAGCACGCAAGGAACAAAGCTCAAACCTTTTTGCTATTTTATTTGTTCTCCTCTTCTTGCTGAGCGCATATATCCATCCTTTCTTTTTTGCGCATCGCATATATTCAACTTTGGGGCAACCCCAACTCCCACTAACCGGATAGAGGAGTAAAAATAAAAACCTGGTTTTACTCTCTAAACGGGACCTAGCCGATCCCCAATCGGCGTTATCGGAGGATAAATTATCCTCAGCCGCGCCTCACCTCCCTATTTTTACTCCACCGCTCGGCAGTCGAGTAAAAAAAACCACTTCGCCTCCTCTGCCTCTTCTCCTCCCCATCCCCACCGCCGGCGACTCCCCGCGCTGTTCCCCGACGCCCCCACCTTCCAATGGCCGGAACCCATATCGCCGATGCTCCGCGCCGCCGATCCGCAGCACGATCCGCGCCGCCACGCTCACGGTTCATCTTCAAGCGGCGTGTCCTCAAGTGTCGCCGCCCCTCCGATGCGGCCATCACCCGCCGCATCACCGACTTCCCTGAGCACCCTCCACCATGGGAGCCGCAGAGGAAATACCTCGGCGTCCGCCAGCGAGCGTGGGGGACTTGGGTAGCGGAGATCACCGATCGCGAGACCGACACTAAAAAGTGGATCAGGTCGTTCCACACGGCGGAGCTTGCCACGCTCGAATACGACAGGTGATAAGTGCGGCTCCACGGCGCGGCGGCGCGCCTCAACTTTTCGTTTGGGATGGCGCCGGTCCACCTTGTCCCGTCGACGCCGGGTGTGGTGACCTCGGCGATGGCTCGGGAGGACCGGGAAGTGAGGGAGTGCCTCACGACAGAGGCCGCCGGCAAGGAGTACATGGCGGACCTTCGCCGCCAGTACCCCGAGCTCGTGGAGATGGAACGGGCCATCTTTGTGGAGCGGGTAGTCGATGGCGAGGTCATCGTCATCTCCGACGATGAGGAGCAAGGCGGCGGCGACACGGAGAAGGATTTCGACACTGAGGAGTGGCGGCGCATATTCCCCGACTCCGGCGACGACAACACCGATCCGGACCCAATGGCCGATGGCATGTCGAGGCAAGATTGGCTCGACCTCTACATAGCTGTTCCAGTACAAGGATGATGATGATGAGTAGTCTAGTTTAGGGTTTCGTGTAGTTTAAGTTTGAATTTATATTTAAAGTTTGGTTGTCAAGACGTGTTCGAGTAGGTTGAACTTATGTTTAAATTTATGCAAATTTTGGTTGAAACTAGGTTGAACTTATGCATATTTGATTTTATTTACTCCATTATATATAGGGATCTGTTAGGTTTGCCCAAATCTCAGTGGACTAAAAATACTCCACCAAGAGTTTACTCTGCCGAATCCTCTGCTATTTTTAGGGGATCGGTTAGAGTTGCCCTAATGTCGATGGGAGAGGAGAAGGTGAACATTGCATGCGTACGTACACCGTCGTCAATAAGGAGGGAGAAAGAGATGGAGAGGGACGAGGGAGGCCGGCGATGGACTTTCCAGGCGCCGTGCAATGGTGGGATGAGCGGCAGCTGTGTGTCCTTGTGCTGAGCAGCCTCTTCCTCCAGTACCTGCTCTTCCTTTCCTCCGGGGTACGCAGGTGTGCTATTCCAGTCTAGGCCAGGCTCTTCATCTGGCTCGCCTACCTAGGCGGGATGCTCTGGCGATATATTGACCTGGCCACTCTCTTCAACCACCATAAGCATGCGCCTTATAGAGAAAAATTCACTGTAGGTCACTAAACTTGAGCCGGTTGACAGTTTAGTACCACTACTTCAAAATACCCGAACTACGGTTCACATACTTGCGCACACGGTTCACTTTGGTCCATTTATACGTTTTCGTGTACGGCGTACGTATTTTCTGACTTGGCCGAGTCAGTGGCCGCCAGCTCGTTTCGACCACCACCTGGTCGTGCCTAGGGTGAATACTAGTCCATCCGCGGGGGGGGGGGGGGGGGGGTTGCAATAACGCCAGTACCATTAAACCGTTCTTATCACCGTTCGCGGGCGCTGAGCCGCAGTGATGCCAGCGGTGGCGGGTCGCGCCCCGGCCATGCATCAAGCTAGCCAGGCACTTGATCACCGCCACGATGAAGCTGGCCGTGGAAGTCGTGGACATGGCAGAGCTGTCCGCCAAGGGAGGCGCTCCCGACCAGCTCCGGCTACCTCCTCGTGGACACGTCCACCTACGCTTTGCTCTTCTTCGCTTTCTAGGAGGCCAGTGCTCCGCTCACCCTGCCGGCCGACACGCCGCTACTCCTCTGGCTCGACGGCAGTCCTGGCTGCTCCGACCTGCTCAGCAACTTCTTCCAGCTCGGCCCCAACTCCCTCCGCCGCTCCAACGACAATTATTGAAGGAAATATGCCCTAGAGGCAATAATAAAGTTGTTATTTATATTTCCTTATATCATGATAAATGTTTATTATTCATGCTAGAATTGTATTAACCGGAAACTTAGTACATACATAGACAAACAGAGTATCACCAGTATGCCTCTACTTGACTAGCTCGTTGAATCAAAGATGGTTAAGTTTCCTAGCCATAGACATGAGTTGTCATTTGATTAACGGGATCACATCATTGGAGAATGATGTGATTGACTTGACCCATCCGTTAGCTTAGCACGATGATCCTTTAGTTTATTGCTATTGCTTTTTTCATGACTTATACATGTTCCTATTACTATGAGATTATGCAACTCCCGAATACCGGAGGAACACTTAGTGTGCTATCAAACGTCACAACGTAACTAGGTGATTATAAAGATGCTCTACAGGTGTCTCCGATGGTGTTTGTTGAGTTGGCATAGATCGAGATTAGGATTTGTCACTCCGATTGTCGGAGAGGTATCTCTAGGCCCTCTCGGTAATGCACATCACTATAAGCCTTGCAAGCAATGTGACTAATGAGTTAGTTGTAGGATGATGCATTATGGAACGCGTAAAGAAACTTGCCGGTAACGAGATTGAACTAGGTATTGAGATACCGACGATCGAATCTCGGGCAAGTAACATACCGATGACAAAGGGAACAACGTATGTTGTTATGCGGTTTGACCGATAAAGATCTTCGTAGAATATGTAGGAACCAATATGAGCATCCAGGTTCTGCTATTGGTTATTGACCGGAGATGAGTCTTGGTCATGTCTACATAGTTCTCGAACCCGTAGGGTCCGCACGCTTAACGTTCGATGATGATCGGTATTATGAGTTTATGTGTTTTGATGTACCATAGATAGTTCGGAGTCCCTGATGTGACCACGGACATGACGAGGAGTCTCGAAATGGTCGAGACATAAAGATTGATATATTGGACGGCTATGTTCGGACACCGAAAGTGTTCCGGAGAGGTTTCGGATAAAACCGGAGTGCCGGAGGGTTATCGGAACCCCCGGGGGAACTAATGGGCCTCCATGGGCCTTAGTGGAGAAAGAGAGGGGCGGCCAGGGCAGGTCGCGCGCATCCTCCCCCTTGAGTCCGAATTGGACTAGGAAGGGGGGGCGCCCCCCTTTCCTCCCCCCTCTCCCTCTCCTTCCTTCCCCTCTCTCCCTTTTGGTGGAAACCTACAAGGACTTGGAGTCCTAGTAGGATTCCCCTCTTGGGGGCACGCGAAGGAGGGCCGACCGGCTTCCCCCTCCCTCCACAGTGGGGAGGGGGCACCCTAGGACACACAAGTTGATTGTTTAGCCGTGTGAGGTGCCCCCCTCCACAGATTTTCACCTCGGTCATATCGTTGTAGTGCTTAGGCGAAGCCCTGCTTCGGTAACTTCATCATCACCGTCATCACGCGGTCGTGCTGACGAAACTCTCCATCGACCTCAGCTGGATCTAGAGTTCGTGGGACGTCACCAAGCTGAACGTGCGCAGATCGCGGAGGTGCCGTACTTTCGGTACTAGGATCGGTCGGATCGTGAAGACGTACGACTACATCAACCGCGTTGTCATAACGCTTCCGCTTTCGGTCTACGAGGGTACGTGGACAACACTCTCCCCTCTCGTTGCTATGCATCACCTAGATGGATCTTGCGTGTGCGTAGGATTTTTTTTGAAATTACTGCGTTCCCCAACAGTGGCATCAGAGCCAGGTCTATGCATAGATGTTATATGCACGAGTAGAACACAAAGAGTTGTGGGCGATAATAGTCATACTGCGTACCCGCATGTCATACTTTGATTCGGCGGTATTGTTGGATGAAGCAGCCCAGACCGACATTACGCGTACGGTTACGCGAGACTGGTTCTACCGACGTGCTTTGCACACAGGTGGCTGGCGGGTGTCAGTTTCTCCAACTTTAGTTGAATCGAGTGTGACTACGCCCGGTCCTTGTTGAAGGTTAATATAGCACACTTGACGAAAAATCGTTGTGGTTTTGATGCATAGGTAAGAACGGTTCTTGCTCAGCCCGTAGAAGCCACGTAAAACTTGCAACAACAAAGTAGAGGACGTCCAAATTGTTTTTGTAGGGCATGTTGTGATGTGATATGGTCAAGATATGATGCTAAATTTTATTGTATGAGATGATCATGTTTTGTAACAGAGTTATCGGCAACTGGCAGGAGCCATATGGTTGTCGCTTTATTGTATGCAATGCAATCGCCCTGTAATTGTTTTACTCTATCACTAAGCGGTAGCGATAGTCGTAGAAGCAATAGTTGGCGAGATGACAATGATGCTACGATGGAGATCAAGGTGTCGCGCCGGTGACGATGGTGATCATAATGGTGCTTTGGAGATGGATATCAAAGGAACAAGATGATGATGGTCATATCATATCACTTATATTGATTGCATGTGATGTTTATCCTTTATGCATCTTATTTTGCTTAGTTCGGCGATAGCATTATAAGATGATCTCTCACTAAATTTCAAGGTATAAGTGTTCTCCCTGAGTATGCACCGTTGCGAAAGTTCGTCGTGCCGAGACACCACGTGATGATCGGGTGTGATAAGCTCTACGTTCACATACAACGGGTGCAAGCCAGTTTTGCACACACAGAATACTCGGGTTAGACTTAACGAGCCTAGCATATGCAGATATGGCCTCGGAACACTGATACCGAAAGGTCGAGCGTGAATCATATAGTAGATATGATCAACATAGTGATGTTCACCATTGAAAACTACTCCATCTCACGTGATGATCGGACATGATTTAGTTGATTTGGATCACGTGATCACTTAGATGATTAGAGGGATGTTTATCTAAGTGGGAGTTCTTAAGTAATATGATTAATTGAACTTTAATTTATCATGAACTTAGTACCTGATAGTATTTTGCATGTCTATGTTGTTGTAGATCAATGGCCCGTGCTACTGTTCCCTTGAATTTTAATGCGTTCCTAGAGAAAGCTAAGTTGAAAGATGATGGTAGCAACTACACGGACTGGGTCCGTAACTTGAGGATTATCCTCATTGCTGCATAGAAGAATTACGTCCTGGAAGCACCGCTAGGTGCCAGGCCTGCTGCAGATGCTGCTAATGACGTTAAGAACGTTTGGCAAAGCAAAGCTGATGACTACTCAATAGTTCAGTGTGCCATGCTTTACGGCTTAGAACCGGGACTTCAACGTCGTTTTGAACGTCATGGAGCATATGAGATGTTCCAGGAGTTGAAGTTAATATTTCAAGCAAATGCCCGGATTGAGAGATATGAAGTCTCCAATAAGTTCTACAGCTGCAAAATGGAGGAGAATAGTTCTGTCAGTGAACATATACTCAGAATGTCGGGGTACCACAACCACTTGACTCAGCTAGGAGTTAATCTTCCTGATGATAGTGTCATTGACAGAGTTCTTCAATCACTGCCACCAAGCTACAAGAGCTTCGTGATGAACTATAATATGCAAGGGATGGGTAAGACAATTCCCAAGCTCTTCGCAATGCTAAAGGCTGCGGAGGTAGAAATCAAGAAGGAGCATCAAGTGTTGGTGGTCAACAAGACCACCAGTTTCAAGAAAAAGGGTAAATGGAAGAAGGGGAACTTCAAGAAGAACGACAAGTAAGTTGCTGCTCAAGTGAAGAAGCCCAAGTCTGGACCTAAGCCTGAGACTGAGTGCTTCTACTGCAAAGGGACTGGTCAGTGGAAGCGGAACTGCCCCAAGTATTTGGCAGATAAGAAGGATGGCAAGGTGAACAAAGGTATATGTGATATACATGTGTACCTTATTAATGCTCGCAGTAGTGCCTGGGTATTTGATACTGGTTCTGTTGCTAATATTTGCAACTCGAAAAAGGGACTACGGATTAAGAGAAGATTGGCTAAGGACGAGGTGACAATGCGCGTGGGAAATGGTTCCAAAGTCGATGTGATCGCCGTCGGCACGCTACCTCTACATCTACCTTCGGGATTTGTTTTAGACCTGAGTAATTGTTATTTGGTGCCAGCGTTAAGCATAAACATTGTATCTGGATCTTGTTTGATGCGAGGCGGTTATTCATTTAAATCCGAGAATAATGGTTGTTCTATTTATATGAGTAATATCTTTTATGGTCATGCACCCTTGAAGAGTGGTCTATTTTTGTTAAATCTCGATAGTAGTGACACACATATTCATAATATTGAAGCCAAAAGATGCAGAGTTGATAATGATAGTGCAACTTATTTGTGGCACTGCCGTTTGGGTCATATTGGTGTAAAGCGCATGAAGAAACTCCATTCTGATGGACTTTTGGAACTTGATTATGAATCACTTGGTACTTGCGAACCATGCCTCATGGGCAAGATGACTAAAACTCCGTTCTCCGGAACAATAGAGCGAGCAACAGATTTATTGGAAATCATACATACTGATGTATGTGGTCCAATGAACATTGAGGCTCGCGGCGGGTATCGTTATTTTCTGACCTTCACAGATGATTTGAGCAGATATGGGTATATCTACTTGATGAAACATAAGTCTGAAACATTTGAAAAGTTCAAAGAATTTCAGAGTGAAGTGGAAAATCATCATAACAAGAAAATAAAGTTTCTGCGATCTGATCGTGGAGGAGAATATTTGAGTTACGAGTTTGGTCTTCATTTGAAACAATGCGGAATAGTTTTGCAACTCACGCCACCCGGAACACCACAGTGTAATGGTGTGTCTGAACGTCGTAATCATACTTTACTAGATATGGTACGATCTATGATGTCTCTTACTAATTTACCGCTATCGTTTTGGGGTTATGCTTTAGAGACGGTTGCATTCACGTTAAATAGGGCACCATCTAAATCCGTTGAGACGACACCTTATGAACTGTGGTTTGGCAAGAAACCCAAGTTGTCGTTTCTTAAAGTTTGGGGCTGCGATGCTTATGTGAAAAATCTTCAACCTGATAAGCTCGAACCCAAATCAGAGAAATGTGTCTTCATAGGATACCCAAAGGAGACTGTTGGGTACACCTTCTATCACAGATCCGAAGGCAAGACATTCGTTGCTAAGAATGGATCCTTTCTAGAGAAGGAGTTTCTCTCGAAAGAAGTGAGTGGGAGGAAAGTAGAACTTGATGAGGTAACTGTACCTGCTCCCTTATTGGAAAGTAGTTCATCACAGAAATCAGTTCCTGTGACTACTACACAAATTAGTGAGGAAGCTAATGACGATGATCATGTAACTTCAGATCAAGTTACTACTGAACCTCGTAGGTCAAACATAGTAAGATCCACACCAAACTGGTACGATAATCCTGTTTTGGAGGTCATGTTACTTGACCATGACGAACCTATGAACTATGAGGAAGCGATGATGAGCCCTTCCACGAAATGGCTTGAGGCCATGAAATCTGAGATGGGATCCATGTATGAGAACAAAGTGTGGGCTTTGGTTGACTTGCCTGATGATCGGCAAGCCATCGAGAATAAATGGATTTTCAAGAAGAAGACTGACGCTGACGGTAATGTTACTGTCTACAAAGCTCGACTTGTTGCGAAAGGTTTTTGACAAGTTCAAGGAGTTGACTACGATGAGATCTTGTCACCCGTAGGGATGCTTAAGTCCGTCCGAATCATGTTAGCAATTGCTGCATTTTATGATTATGAAATTTGGCAAATGGATGTAAAAACTGCATTCCTGAATGGATTTCTGGAAAAGAGTTGTATATGATGCAACCCGAAGGTTTTATCGATCCAAAGGATGCTAACAAAGTGTGCAAGCTCCAGCGATCCACTTACGGACTAGTGCAAGCATCTCGGAGTTGGAATAAACGTTTTGATAGTGTGATCAAAGCATATTGTTTTATACAAACTTTTGGAGAAGCTTGTATTTACAAGAAAGTGAGTGGGAGCTCTGTAGCATTTCTAATATTATATTTGGATGACATATTGTTGATTGGAAATGATATAGAATTTCTAGATAGCATAAAAGGATACTTGAATAAAAGTTTTTCAATGAAAGACCTCGGTGAAGCTGCTTATATATTGGGCATCAAGATCTATAGTGATAGACCAAGACGCTTAATTGGACTTTCACAAAGCACATACCTTGAGAAAGTTTTGAAGAAGTTCAAAATGGATCAAGCAAAGAAAGGGTTCTTGCCTGTGTTACAAGGTGTGAAGTTGAGTCAGACTCAATGCCCGACCACTGCAGAAGATAGATAGAAAATGAAAGTCATTCCCTATGCTTCAGCCATAGGTTCTATCATGTATGCAATGCTGTGTGCCAGACCTGATGTGTGCCTTGCTATTAGTTTAGCAGGGAGGTACCAAAGTAATCCAGGAGTGGATCACTGGACAGCGGTCAAGACTATCCTGAAATACCTGAAAAGGACGAAGGATATGTTTCTCATTTATGGAGGTGACAAAGAGCTCGTCGTAAATGGTTACGTCGATGCAAGCTTTGACACTGATCCAGATGACTCTAAGTCACAAACCAGATACATATTTATATTGATCCAGATGTCAGTTGGTGCAGTTCTAAGCAAAGCGCGTGGCGGGATCTATGTGTGAAGCGGAGTACATAGCTGCTTCGGAAGCAGCAAATGAAGGAGTCTGGATGAAGGATTTCATATTCGATCTAGGTGTCATACCTAGTGCATTGGGTCCAATGAAAATCTTTTGTGACAATACTGGTGCAATTGCCTTGGCAAAGGAATCCAGATTTCACAAGAGAACCAAGCACATCAAGAGACGCTTCAATTCCATCCGCGATCAAGTCAAGGAGGGAGACATAGAGATTTGCAAGATACATATGGATCTGAATGTTGCAGACCCGTTGACTAAGCCTCTCTCACGAGCAAAACATGATTAGCACCAAGACTCCATGGGTGTTAGAATCATTACTGTGTAATCTAGATTATTGACTCTAGTGCAATTGGGAGACTGAAGGAAATATGCCCTAGAGGCAATAATAAGATGTTATTTATATTTCCTTATATCATGATAAATGTTTATTATTCATGCTAGAATTGTATTAACCGGAAACTTAGTACATACATAGACAAAAAGAGTGTCAGTAGTATGCCTCTACTTGACTAGCTCGTTGAATCAAAGATGGTTAAGTTTCCTAGCCATAGACATGAGTTGTCATTTGATTAATGGGATCACATCATTGGAGAATGATGTGATTGACTTGACCCATCCGTTAGCTTAGCACGATGATCGTTTAGTTTATTGCTATTGCTTTCTTCATGACTTATACATGTTCCTATGACTATGAGATTATGCAACTCCCGAATACCGGAGGAACACTTAGTGTGCTATCAAATGTCACAATGTAACTGGGTGATTATAAAGATGCTCTACAGGTGTCTCCGATGGTGTTTGTTGAGTTGGCATAGATCGAGATTAGGATTTGTCACTCCGATTGTCGGAGAGGTATCTCTAGGCCCTCTCGATAATGCACATCACTATAAGCCTTGCAAGCAATGTGACTAATGAGTTAGTTGTGGGATGATGCATTATGGAACGGGTAAAGAGACTTGCCGATAACGAGATTGAACTAGGTATTGAGGTACCGACGATCGAATCTCGGGCAAGTAACATACCGATGACAAAGGGAACAACGTATGTTGTTATGTGGTTTGACCGATAAAGATCTTCGTAGAATATGTAGGAACCAATATCAGCATCCAAGTTCCACTATTGGTTATTGACCGGAGATGAATCTCGGTCATGTCTACATAGTTCTCGAACCCGTAGGGTCCGCACGCTTAACGTTCGATGACGATCGGTATTATGAGTTTATGCGTTTTGATGTACCGAAGATAGTTCCGGGTCCCGGATGTGATCATGGACATGACGAGGAGTCTCGAAATGGTCGAGACATACAGATTTATATATTGGACGGCTATGTTCGGACACCGAAAGTGTTCCGGATAAAACTAGAGTGCCGGAGGGTTATCGGAACCTCCGGGGGAACTAATGGGCCTCGATGGGCCTTAGTGGAGAGAGAGGGGCGGCCAGGGCAGGCCGCACGCCCCCTCCCCCTTGAGTCCGAATCGGACTAGGAAGGGGGGCGCCCCCCTTTCCTTCCCCCTCTCCCTCTCCTTCCTCCCCCTCTCTCCGTTTTGGTGGAAACCTACTAGGACTTGGAGTCCTAGTAGGATTCCCCTCTTGGGGGCGCGCCAAGGAGGGCCGGCCAGCCTCCCCCTCCCTCCTTTATATACGTGGCGAGGGGGGCGCCCTAGGACACACAAGTTGATTGTTTAGCCGTGTGTGGTGCCCCCCTCCACAGATTTCCACCTCGGTCATATCGTTGTAGTGCTTAGGCGAAGCCCTGCGTCGGCAACTTCATCATCACCGTCATCACGCTGTCGTGCTGACGAAACTCTCCCTCGACCTCAGCTGGATCTTGCTACCTCTTGAGCATGCGTTGGTTTTCCCTTGAAGAGGAAAGGGTGATGCGACAAAGTAGAGTAAGTATTTCCCTCAGTTTTTGAGAACCAAGGTATCTATCCGGTAGGAGAGTACACGCAAATCGCCTAGTACCTGCACAAACAGTTAAGAACCTTGCAACCAACGCGATAAAGGGGTTGTCAATCCCTTCACGACCACTTGCAAAAGTGAGATCTGATAAAGATAATAAGATAAATATTTTTGGTATTTTTGTCGTATAGATTTTAAAATAAACGGCAATAGAAATAGCTTGTGGACGGGAGATTAATATGATGGAAAATAGACCCGGGGGCCATAGGTTTCACTACTGGCTTCTCTCAAGATAGCATATTTTACGGTGGGTGAACAAATTACTGTCGAGCAATTGATAGAAAAGCGCATAGTTATGAGAATATCTAGGCATGATCATGTATATAGGCATCACGTCCGTGTCAAGTAGACCGAAATGATTCTGCATCTACTACTATTACTCCACACATCGACCACTATCTAGCATGCATCTAGAGTATTAAGTTCATAAGAACAGAGTAATGCATTAGGCAAGATGACATGATGTAGAGGGATAAACTCAAGCAATGTGATATAACCCCCATCTTTTTATCCTTGATGGCAACAATACAATACGTGCCTTGCTGCCCCTGCTGTCACTGGGAAAGGACACCGCAAGATTGAACCCAAAGCTAAGCACTTCTCCTATTGCAAGAAAGATCAATCTAGTAGGCCAAATCAAACTGATAATTCGAAGAGACTTGCAAATATATACAATTATGCATATAAGAATACAGAGAAGAATCAAATATTGTTCATAGATAATCTTGATCATAAACCCACAATTCATCGAATCTCGACAAACACACCGCAAAAAGTATTACATCAAATAAATCTCCAAGAGAATCGAGGAGAACTTTGTATTGAGATCCAAAGAGAGAGAAGAAGCCATCTTGCTAATAACTATGGACCTGAAGGTCTGTGGTAAACTACTCACACATCATTGGAGAGGCTATGGTGTTGATGTAGAAGCCCTCCGTGATCGATTCCCCCTCCGGCGGAGCGCCAAAAAAGGCCCCAAGATGGGATCTCACTGACAGTGTCCTGGACTAGGGGGTACTCATCACGTCGTCTCCCGATCAGTTGGATTGGGCCGAGGACCCCCATGGCCGTATACTCATGGGCCAGTTCGGACAGCTGCCGCATACAAGGAAGATTCCACAAGACTTGATAATCAAGACAAGGACTCCTCCCCACCGGCGTATTCGGCTAGGACTCTTGTTATCCTAGGCCTCTGGTGCATTATATAAACTGAGGCCAGGCTAGTCGATAGATCATATACAACAATCACAATCATAATCATAGGCTAGCTTCTAGGGTTTAGCCTCTACGATCTCGTGGTAGATCAACTCTTGTAATACTCATATCATCAAGATCAATCAAGCAGGAAGTAGGGTATTACCTCCATAGAGAGGGCCCGAACCTGGGTAAACCTCGTGTCCCCCGTCTCCTATTACCATCGATCCTAGACGCACAGTTCGGGACCCCCTACCCGAGATCCGCCGGTTTTGACACCGAAATTGGTGCTTTCATTGAGAGTTCCGCTGTGTGATCGGCAAAAGGATCAATGGCTCGACTGCAGATCAACTGCGACGTCGGCTTCTTCGTCACCGGCTCGGCTGGTCACCTTGGCCGGACCAAGGACTGTGCCCTACCTCCGATCGTCATGTTCGGATGAGGGCCTTCATCAGCATCAACTCCGATCTCTATCAAGATCATGGAGGAATCATCCAGGGAGCCCGGGGGCTCAACGTCAACATTGCCCTCGGGCGACCGTGCTGTTTTTCTGGACAGCGAACTTGTATCCGCCGCCACCGCCTCCTCAAATGTCGTTTTAATGATTGCTTTGGTGGGATTGTGCGGAATTGAGTCTACAACAACCCCGGAAAATTTCGTCGAGTTTCGATGGAGGAATCTCTGGCAATCCGCGATATACCGGAGACCTGTCAAATCTGGACGGGAATCTGGACGAGTTTAGGGCGTGGTGTCTAGCTTCTAGCTTGGACGTCCTTTAGAAGATCCAACCGTTGATCAGCTGCGGAATTCCTATATCTACCATCCCTCAAAATTTCATCTCGACCCGACCGTCCAAACTTTGGGAACCTTCCGATTAGTGCATCACTTTTCGGATCTGTTTTCTGCGGGAAAACGAATCCGACCCGAGTTCGTCTTTTTATGAACGGGATTTCGGACATCCTTTTTGAAGGAAGTTTTGTATGGGGTATTGTGTTTTGTTCCCGAACACATCCCACTAACTTTAAAATCTTTTGAACATGATCCTCACCATCATGCCGGTGTCAAACCAGTCCCGCAATATTGCTCCACGACTGCCGACCTGCGCTAGACACGTCGTCACTTTGTTGAGCCGAGCTCAACTTCTTCGGATCATCATCTCGGCGAGCCAAACAGGAGTTCGGCATTGCGAAGGATAAACCATCACCAACATCGCTGCCCCATGGATTACACGAAGCGGGCACGCCGGCATCGCCGCACGGTCACTTCATCAAGCCGGCATTGACCACGTCACGAGTCACGACCTGCATCGGCAGGGCCACATTGTTGCTTTTTCAAGCCGATGTCCATCACGCCGATCTACTTCGACTCATCGGCTGACATCGAGGCTTCAGCACCTCGGCTGGACCGGGGGCTTCGCCATCTCTTCATCAACCTACTCCGGAGACTTCGGTGTCACCAGTCAACCGGCTTCGTCACGTTAGCTGGACCGGGGGCTTTGCCTCGGCGAGCCAACCTTTACCAGCATCGCCATGCCGTCGCTTCACCGCCCATTAGGCAATGAGAATGCGGATCGAGTCCCAATTTTGGGAGTCACTTTTCTTTGGATTGCTACAATAAATAAACCAGGTGCTATTAATCCTAGTATTTTTTGCTTGTTTGGGTTTATTTTTCCCAAGGAATTATTACTCTGGTTTGTCCATCATCTGTACACAGGTCTATCAAATTATGGCCGCATTAACGACGGTCGCGTGGTGGTTCGGTCATTTTCCGTACATAGTCCGGCGAACGCCGCATCCGGAACTCGGACCGACCTGTGATTTCAGGCTTTGCCACACCTTTACCGCATCACGCCGACGCCCTGCATCGACATTGACTTCGGCGCCAGGCCATATTTCTTTTATTACTCACTTTGCATAAATTATTTATTATGCAACATTTTTTTAATTTATCATTATTATTATTATCTCCGGTTTGCAGTATTTTTTGTGCACAGGTAAATGATTCGGGTCGGGCAGTGTTGTCACCTCGGCGTACTGACATACCACGTCACCTCGGCTGGACGGGGGGCTTAGTCAACACCTCATTAACCCACGCCGGGGACTTCGGCGGCCTGCATTGGTCGCACTATGTCACCTCTTCGGAGTGCCAGTTCTTCGCTCGGCCACATCGGGCTTGGGGGCTGAGACCTTGTCCCGCACCAAGCTCGGACCGCGTCATCAATGCCGAACACATTAACCAGCTAAGTCGCTTTGACGCTCAAAAACTCCCAGTTTTAAATTTTGTTCGATTCGACCAAGCATTATACCTTTTTGGCAAAAAGTGGCTTGTGGAAAACTTCCTTGTCGAAACTTTGTTTGTGACACACAAATTCAAATACCCCGTTTACTTGGGGCTTCCTTTATGAAGATTTTCCTCTTGCATATGATTATACTTGTACGGCTTCGTTCCTTGTTCGTGTATTACGCCACAATATGCACCATATTGACTTAAGCGATTTGCAAGCTGGGTTGCCTCGCTCTTGTATTTACCCCTACGTTCCCGATTGTTCGGCTAGGGAGTAAAGGGAGCAACTCTGCGATTATCACGATCGGGTCATCCGAGCTGGACCTCAGACTGGGTGAAGCCGAAAGCTAGCGCTCTTATTGTTTTCAATTATGGTCGGCACACAATGGAACTCATGAGTACAAAAAATCTATTGCACAAGTCTCATAGTAACAATGAGCACCGAAGAAAGGTATCGGTGGGGGTACTATTTTCTTCGAAGATGCTTCTTACACTTTGTCAGTAATATAACATAAGTTCCCTGAGTGCGCTTTGTCTGTTACAGCCTTATGGCCTGATTGCCTGGTTATCGGAAACACCGTCGATATTCTTGACAGGTGGAGTACATAATACTTTTCGGCCCTTGACCGAAGAGGGAGAAGCCGACGGTCGGTTAAGACGCGTATAAAGTTCGGATGAACGCATATATGATATTAGTACTTCAGTACATACAATCATTATGCATAAAACTCTTTTACCCAAGTCACTTGGGGGCTCTTAAGTTTATATGAGCCGTTTTATAATAAGTGTTCTTCTTCTTAGTCGTTGCAAAGTTTATTATTATTATTATTTATCACTCCTTTTTCGACGCGAGTGTCTGGTCACTAGCCGGGGAGCCTAATTTCTCTCTCAAAGCCGCTAGAGTTTAGTTTGCTAAATTGGCCTAACGAGAAGCCGTAGGATGACCCGCTTGAGGTCTTGAGATAAGATGTGCCATGATAAAGCATGACAGAAGCACCTTTTTTTCTAAGACCAATTTTCGATTTGGCACCGAACACTTGATCTAGTTCGAGCGTCTAGTTTTTACTGAAGTTTTCAGTTCTCCAAGCCTATGGCACTTTTAAACTATTTGTGTGTTTCCAGCATTAGTCTCGTAGTGCGGCGCCGGACACCTTTAGGGATTCGGAAAAAACATTCTCGGACATTGCTATATATACATCGGTTTCGAATTGTGTCTTTGGTCAGTAGTTGGGTTGCTCGGCTCCTGTGCTTGCCTCCGACGTTCTGCTTTGTTCGGCTAGGTGCGCAATGGGAGAACCACTGCGATTGTGCTTCCAGCTAGCATGGTTAAGCGCCTCAGTGGAGAAAGCCGAAAACTGACTGTCACAGTAAGTGTAAACTGGTCAGTGATCCGATGACTGTGTTAAATGACGGGCGGTTCATAGTATTGGCCGAAGTGTTTATGGCTTGACCTCGACTGTCGCCAAACACTAACCGGAGGCTAGTAACTGGCCTTCCAACTTTAAGCTCCTATGACTAAGTGAAAGTTATAACGCCCGCATATCTGATTGCCTCGTTTCTGCTAACACAACCGCCTCCGGGCACCGAGACGTCGGCTAAGGGTTGTTTTGTTAGTGCGGAAACACCCTGCGTAGTATCTACCAAGGGGTAGAAGCCGATGATGGGCCACTTTCAACTGATAAACGGTCGCAATGGAGTCAAAATAATGATGTAAAGTACTTGGATACATAGAATAATTGCACATAATCTGTGATTTTACTCTGGATATCGATCCTTAATTCGGCCACCCGTGCCCACATTAAGGCTCGGGGGACTACTGGGCTTCATGCTCATTATTTATAAATATTAAAGGGGCACATCGATCCCCTGATCTGGTGTTGCCACCCGACCAGTATCTCGGGGGCCACTGCATTGACAATCCAATGCAGAAAGTTTAAAGTGCAATATAGTTTTTGAGGAGATTATTATCCTCAGGTTGGTCGGCCGCACCCAACCTGAGTCTCGAGGACTTTGCACACCGCGTTTCTGTTCCTAAGTATGCTGCCGAGCTGGGAATTGATCCCCAGGCTGATTTTGTGAATCGACCTGAGTCTCAGGGGCTAATAGGGTCAGCGGTTTGATTTTTTCCTTCAGGTGCATCCTGGATATTAGGACAACATGCACCTTGAGGGCTACTGGATATACATATACTGGCTATATATCTCGGCAGAGAATAAATTGCACCAATAAAAAATATTCACAAAAAATCAGCCCGCGGTCGGGGTGGTGCACCACCTTGGAAGCAGTCCGGCATAAAGCTCGGGCGCCAGTGGCTGGCTCCATAGAGGGCATTTCCGGCATTAGGCACAGCTAAACTCCTTCAACTTTTGAGAACCAAGGTGGTCTATGACACCTCGGATACAGTCCGGCGTTGGAGCTTGGATATAGTCCGGCGTTGGGGCTCGGATACAGCCCGACGTTGGTGCTCGACTGCAAAATATACCTCGAATACAGTCCGGCGTTGGGGCTTGGACGCAAGAGGACACTGCCGCCCGGGAACAACTTCAAACCCGAGGTGGGCGTGAAAATAACAAGGCATTGATAAAGGCCGGAAATTTAAATGGGCTCCTCGGATACCCGACGTGTAAACTCTTCAGATGCACTTTGGCGATCCTCAAGATCGAAGATGGGAAGATTTGTTGAACCAGTTTTCAAGACCGACGACCGAAGATGAAGAATAGTTCGGAAGAATCTAGGAGCGTCCCCAAGTTGAAGACCGGTTCAGGGGGCTACTGACGGTGTCCTGGACTAGGGGGTACTCATCACGTCATCTCCCGATCAGTTGGATTGGGCCGAGGACCCCCACGGCCGTATAATCATGGGCCAGTTCGGACAGGTGCCGCATACAAGGAAGATTCCACAAGACTTGATGATCAAGACAAGGACTCCTCCCCACCGGCGTATTCGGCTAGGACTCTTATTATCCTAGGCCTCTGGTGAATTATATAAACTGAGGCCAGGCTAGTCGATAGATCATATACAACAATCACAATCATAATCATAGGCTAGCTTCTAGGGTTTAGCCTCTACGATCTCGTGGTAGATCAACTCTTGTAATACTCATATCATCAAGATCAATCAAGCAGGAAGTAGGGTATTACCTCCATAGAGAGGGCCCGAACCTGGGTAAACCTCGTGTCCCCCGTCTCCTGTTACCATCGATCCTAGACGCACAGTTCGGGACCCCCTACCCGAGATCCGCCGGTTTTGACACTGACACTCACGGGTACAGAAGGTTGCGTCGGTGGAAAAAGTGTTTCGTGGCTCCCCTAGATGTTTTTAGGGTATAAGAGTATAGATAAGCAAAAGAAGTAGGTCAGTGGAGCTGCGAGGGGCCCACGAGGGAGGGGGGTGCGCCTCCCTGCCTCGTGGCTTCCTCGCTGCTTCGTTGACTTGCACTCCAAGTCTCCTGGATTGCGTTTGTTCCAAAAACGATCCTCGCGAAGGTTTCATTCCGTTTGGATTTCGTTTGATATTCCTTTTCAGCGAAACACTGAAATAGGAAAAAAACAACAATTTGCACTGGGCCTTCGGTTAATAGGTTAGTCCCAAAAATAATATCAAAGGTATATTAAAGCCCATTAAACATCCAAAACAGATAATATAATAGCATGGAACAATCAAAAATTATAGATAGTTTGGAGACGTATCAAGCATCCCCAAGCTTAATTCCTGCTCGTCCTCGAGTAGGTAAATGATAAAAACAGAATTTTTGATGTGGAATGCTACCTAACATAATTTTCAATGTAATTCTCTTTATTGTGGCATGAATGTTTAGATCCAAAAGATTCTAGACAAAGTTATATTATTAACATAAAAATAGTAATACTTCAAGCATACTGATGTCTACTACGCAACCTTCTTCTTGTAGACGTTGTTGGGCCTCCAAGTACAGAGGTTTGTAGGATAGTAGCAAATTTCCCTCAAGTGGATGACCTAAGGTTTATCAATCCGTGGGAGGCGTAGGATGAAGATAGTCTCTTTCAAGCAACCCTGCAACCAAATAACAAAGAGTCTCTTGTGTCCCCAACACACCCAATACAATGGTAAATTGTATAGGTGCACTAGTTCGGCGAAGAGATGGTGATACAAGTGCAATATGGATGGTAGATATAGGTTTTTGTAATCTGAAAATATAAAAACAGCAAGGTAACTAATGATAAAAGTGAGGGTAAACGGTATTGCAATGCTAGGAAACAAGGCCTAGGGTTCATACTTTCACTACTGCAAGTTCTCTCAACAATAATAACATAATTGGATCATATAACTATCCCTCAACATGCAAGAAAGAGTCACTCCAAAGTCACTAATAGCGGAGAACAAACGAAGAGATTATTGTAGGGTACGAAACCACCTCAAAGTTATTCTTTCTGATCAATCTATTCAAGAGTCCGTAGTAAAATAACACGAAGCTATTCTTTCCGTTCGATCTATCATAGAGTTCGTACTAGAATAACACCTTAAGATACAAATCAACCAAAACCCTAATGTCACCTAGATGCTCCAATGTCACCTCAAGTATCCATAGGTATGATTATACGATATGCATCACTCAATCTCAGATTCATCTATTCAAACAACACAAAGAACTTCAAAGAGTGCCCCAAAGTTTCTACCGGAGAGTCAAGACGAAAACGTGTGCCAACCCCTATGCATAGATTCCCAAGGTCACGGAACCCGCAAGTTGATCACCAAAACATACATCAAGTGAATCAATAGAATACCCCATTGTCACCATGGGTATCCCACGCAAGACATACATCAAGTGTTCTCAAATCCTTAAAGACTCAATCCGATAAGATAACTTCGAAGGGAAAACTCAATCCATTACAAGAGAGTAGAGGGGGAGAAACATCATAAGATCCAACTATAATAGCAAAGCTTCCAATACATCAAGATCGTGCCAAATCAAGAACACGAGAGAGAGAGAGATCAAACACATAGCTACTGGTACATATATCCTCAGCCCCGAGGGTGAACTACTCCCTCCTCATCATGGAGAGCACCGGGATGATGAAGATGGCCACCGGTGAGGGATGCCCCCTCCGGCAGGGTGCCGGAATAGGGTCCCAATTGGTTTTTGGTGGCTATAGAGGCTTGCGGTGGCGGAACTCCCGATCTAGGTTATGTTCTGGGGGTTTCTGTATATATAAGAGGTTTTGGCGTCGGGAACAAGTCAGGGGATCTCCGAGGCGGCCATGAGGTAGGGGGGTGCGCCCAGGGGGGTAGGGCGCGCCCCCACCCTCATGGGTGCCTCGGGACTCTCCTGGCCCATCTCCGGTACTCCGTGGGCTTCTTCTGGTCCAAAAACAATCTTCGTCAATTTTCAGGTCAATTGGACTCCGTTTGGTTTTCCTTTTCTGCGATACTCAAAAACAAGGAAAAAACAGAAACTGGCACTGGGCTCTAGGTTAATAGGTTAGTCGCAAAAATCATATAAAATAACATATAAATGCATATAAAACATCCCAGATGGATAATATAATAGCATGGAACAATCAAAAATTATAGATACGTTGGAGACGTATCAAGCATCCCCAAGCTTAATTCCTGCTCGTCCTCGAGTAGGTAAATGATAAAAATAGAATTTTTGATGTGGAATGCTACCTAACATAATTTTCAATGTAATCTTCTTTATTGTGGCAAGAATATTCAGATCCATAAGATTCAAGAAAAAAATTTAATATTGACATAAAAATAATAATACTTCAAGCATACTAACTAAGAAATCATGTCTTCTCAAAATAACATGGCCAAAGAAAGTTCATCCCTACAAAATCATATAGTTTGGTCATGCTCCATTTTCGTCACACAAGAATGTTCTCATCATGCACAACCTTGATGACAAGCCAAGCAATTGTTTCATACTTTAGTAATCTCAAACTTTTTCAACCTTGACGCAATACATGAGCATGAGCCATGGATATAGCACTATGGGTGGAATAGAATATGATAATGGGGGTTGTGTGGAGAAGACAAAAAAGAGAAAGTCTCACATTGATGCGGCTAATCAACGGGCTATGGAGATGCCCATCAATTGATGTCAATGCAAGGAGTAGGGATTGCCATGCAACTGATGCACTAGAGCTATAAATGTATGAAAGCTCAACAAAAGAAACTAAGGGGGTGTGCATCCAACTTGCTTGCTCATGAAGACCTAAGGCATTTGAGGAAGCCCATTGTTGGAATATACAAGCCAAGTTTTATAATGAAAAATTCCCACTAGTATATGAAAGTGACAAAATAAGAGACTCTCTATCATAAAGATCATGGTGCTACTTTGAAGCACAAGTGTGGAAAAGGATAGTAACATTGTAACATTGTCCCTTTTATTCTTTTTCCTTTTTTTGGGCCCTTTTTTTTTATTTGGCCTTTCCTTTTTTTTGGCCTTTCCTTTTTTTCATGGGACAATGCTCTAATAATGATGATCATCACACTTCTATTTATTTACAACTCAAGGATTACAACTCGATACTAGAACAAAATATGACTCTATATGAGTGCCTCCGGCGGTGTACCAGGATGGGCAATGAATCAAGAGTGACATGTATGAAAAATTATGCATGGTGTCCTTGCCACAAATACGATGTCAACTACATGATCATGCAAGGCAATATGACAATGATGAAGCGTATCATAATAAACGGAACGGTGGAAAGTTGCATGGCAATATATCTCGGAATGGCTATGGAAATGCCATAATAGGTAGGTATGGTGGCTGTTTTGAGGAAGATATAAGGAGGTTTATGTGTGATAGAGCGTATCATATCACGGGGTTTGGATGCACCGCCGAAGTTTGCACCAACTCTCAAGGTGAGAAAGGGCAATGCACGGTACCGAAGAGGCACCCTCAATTCTTATTTTCATGAAAGACATAAAAAAGATGAAGCATATGAGGCACCCTCAATTCGATTTTTTTGTACTTTTCTTTTATAAACTAAACTAGTGATAAAACATGAAACTAAAAGATTCGATTGCAAGATCTAAAGATATACCTTCAAGCACTCACCTCCCCAGCAACGGCGCCAGAAATTACTTGATGTCTACTACGCAACCTTCTTCTTGTAGACGTTGTTGGGCCTCCAAGTGCAGAGGTTTGTAGGACAGTAGCAAATTTCCCTCAAGTGGATGACCTAAGGTTTATCAATCCGTGGGAGGCGTAGGATGAAGATAGTCTCTCTCAAGCAACCCTGCAACCAAATAACAAAGAATCTCTTGTGTCCCCAACACACCCAATACAATGGTAAATTGTATAGGTGCACTAGTTCGGCGTAGAGATGGTGATACAAGTGCAATATGGATGGTAGATATAGGTTTTTGTAATCTGAAAATATAAAAACAGCAAGGTAACTAATGATAAAAGTGAGGTAAACGGTATTGCAATGCTAGGAAACAAGGCCTTGGGTTCATACTTTCACTAGTGCAAGTTCTCTCAACAATAATAACATAATTGGATCATATAACTATCCCTCAACATGCAAGAAAGAGTCACTCCAAAGTCACTAATAGCGGAGAACAAACGAAGAGATTATTGTAGGGTACGAAACCACCTCAAAGTTATTCTTTCTGATCAATCTATTCAAGAGTCCGTAGTAAAATAACACGAAGCTATTCTTTCCGTTCAATCTATCATAGAGTTCGTACTAGAATAACACCTTAAGATACAAATCAACCAAAACCCTAATGTCACCTAGATACTCCAATGTCACCTCAAGTATCCATAGGCATGATTATACGATATGCATCACACAATCTCAGATTCATCTATTCAACCAACACAAAGAACTTCAAAGAGTGCCCCAAAGTTTCTACCGGAGAGTCAAGGCGAAAACGTGTGGCAACCCCTATGCATAGATTCCCAAGGTCACGGAACCCGCAAGTTGATCACCAAAATATACATCAAGTGAATCAATAGAATACCCCATTGTCACCACGGGTATCCCACGCAAGACATACATCAAGTCTTCTCAAATCCTTAAAGAATCAATCCGATAAGATAACTTCGAAGGGAAAAATCAATCCATTACAAGAGAGTAGAGGGGGAGAAACATCATAAGATCCAACTATAATAGCAAAGCTCGTGATACATCAAGATCGTGTCAAATCAAGAACACGAGAGAGAGAGAGATCAAACACATAGCTACTGGTACATACCCTCAGCCCCGAGGGTGAACTACTCCCTCATCATCATGGAGAGTGCCAGGATGATCAAGATGGCCACCGGTGAGGGATCCCCCCTCCGGCAGGGTGCCGAAACAGGGTCCCAATTGGTTTTTGGTGCCTACAGAGGCTTGCGGTGGTGGAACTCTCGATCCAGGTTATGTTCTAGGGGTTTCTGTATATATAAGAGGTTTTGGCATCGGGAACAAGTCAGGGGGGGTCTCCGAGGCGGCCACGAGGTAGGGGGGCGCGCCCAGGGGGGTAGGGCGCGCCCCCAACCTCGTGTGTGCCTCAGGACTCTCCTGGCCCATCTCCGGTACTCCGTGGGCTTCTTCTGGTCCAAAAACAATCTCCGTCAATTTTCAGGTCAGTTGGACTCCGTTTGGTTTTCCTTTTCTGCGATACTCGAAAACAAGGAAAAAACAGAAACTGGCACTGGGCTCTAGGTTAATAGGTTAGTCCCAAAAATCATATAAAATAGCATATAAATGCATATAAAACATCCTAGATGGATAATATAATAGCATGGAACAATCAAAAATTATAGGTACGTTGGAGATGTATCACATACTAACCAAGCAATTATGTCTTATCAAAATAACATAGCCAAAGAAAGCTTATCCCTACAAAATCATATAGTTTGGCCATGCTTCATTTTCGTCACACAAAATGCTCCCATCATGCATAACCCCGATGACAAGCCGAGCAATTGGTTCATACTTTTTAACGCGCTTCAGCCTTTTCAACCCTCACGCAATACATGAGCGCAAGCCATGGATATAGCACTATGGGTGGAGTAGAGTATGATGATAGGGGTTATGTGAGAAGACAAAAAAGGAGAAAGTCTCACATTAACGCGGCTAATCAACGGGCTATGGAGATGCCCATCAATTGATGTCAATGCGAGGAGTAGGGATTGCCATGCAACAGATGCACTAGAGCTATAAATGTATGAAAGATCATGGAAAAGAAACTAAGTGGGTGTGCATCCAACTTGCTTGCTCACGAAGACCTAGGGAATTTTGAGGAAGCCCATCATTGGAATATACAAGCCAAGTTCTAATATGAAAAATTCCCACTAGTATATGAAAGTGATAAAATAAGAAACTCTCTATCATGAAGATCATGGTGCTATTTTGAAGCACAAGTGTGAAAAAAGGATAGTAACATTGTCCCTTCTCTCTTTTTCTCTCATTTTTTCTCCCATTTTTTTTCTTTTTTTATTTGGGCTTCTTTGGCCTCTTTTTTTTATTTGGGCTTCTTTGGCCTCTTTTTTTTCATCCGGAGTCTCATCCCGACTTGTGGGGGAATCATAGTCTCCATCATCCTTTCCTCACATGGGACAATGCTCTAATAATGAAAATCATCACACTTCTATTTACTTACAACTCAAGAATTACAACTCGATACTTAGAACAAAATATGACTCTATGTGAATGCCTCCGGCGGTGTACCGGGATATGCAATGAATCAAGAGCGACATGTATGAAAGAATTATAAAGGTGGCTTTGCCACAAATACGATGTCAACTACATGATCATGCAAAGCAATATGACAATGATGGAGCGTGTCATAATAAACGGAATGGTGGAAAGTTGCATGGCAATATATCTCGGAATGGCTATGGAAATGCCATAATAGGTAGGTATGGTGGCTGTTTTGAGGAAGATATAAGGAGGTTTATGTGTGATAGAGCGTACCATATCACGGGGTTTGGATGCACCGGCGAAGTTTGCACCAACTCTCAAGGTGAGAAAGGGCAATGCACGGTACCGTAGAGGCTAGCAAATTGCGAGAAGGTAAGAGTGTGTATAATCCATGGACTCACATTAGTCATAAAGAACTCA
Source organism: Triticum aestivum (assembly GCF_018294505.1). Taxonomy (NCBI): domain Eukaryota; kingdom Viridiplantae; phylum Streptophyta; class Magnoliopsida; order Poales; family Poaceae; genus Triticum; species Triticum aestivum. Next base: position 556,305,538 of record NC_057814.1, read on the forward strand.
GTTTATTAGCTCTTGAAGCAAAGTACTACTACGTATGCCCCTAGGGGGATAGATTGGTAGGAAAAGACCATCAGTCGTCCCCAACCGCCACTCATAAGGAAAGCAATCAAAGAACACCCCATGCTTCAAATTTGTCACACAGCGTTCACCATACGTGCATGCTACTGGACTTGCCAACCTCAACACAAGTATTTCTCAATTTCATAATTACCCAACTAGAATAACTCTAACATTACCACCTTTATATCTCAAAACAATTATCAAGAATCGAATTTATCATAGTATTTTATTATACCCATCTTGGATGCCTATCATATTAGGACTAATTTTATAGCCAAAGAAAATTACCATGCTGTTCTAAAAGAATCTAAAAATAATATAAGTTAAGCAAGAGAGATAAATAATTTCTACAAAATAAAACCACCACCGTGCTCTAAAAAAGTATAAGTGAAGAACTAGAGCAGAATTATCTAGCTCAAAAGATATAAGTGAAGCACATAGAGTATTCTAATAAATTCCGATTCATGTGTGTCTTTCCAAAAGGTGTGTACAGCAAGGATGATTGTGGTAAACTAAAAAGCAAATACTCAAATCATACAAGATGCTCCATGCAAAACACATATCATGTGGTAAATAAAAATATAGCATCGGGTAAAGTTACCGATAGATGAAGACGAAAGAGGGGATGCCTTCCGGGGCATCCCCAAGCTTAGGCTTTTGGTTGTCCTTGAATTTTACCTTGGGGTGCCTTGTGCATCCCCAAGCTTAGGCTCTTTCCACTCCTTGTTCCAAAATCCATCAAATCTTTACCCAAAAACTTGAAAACTTCACAACACCAAACTCAATAGAAAATCTCATGAGCTCCGTTAGTGTAAGAAAACAAACCACCACTTTAAGGTACTGTAATGAACTCATTCTTTATTTATATTGGTGTTAAACCTACTGTAGTCCAATTTCTCTATGGTTCATACCCCCCGATACTAGCCATAGATACATCAAAATAAGCAAACAACACATGAAAAACAGAATATGTCAAAAACAGAACAGTCTGTAGTAATCTGTATCAAACGCAAACTTATGTAACTCAGAAAAATATGAAAAAATAGGAAGGCCTAGATAATTTGTTTATTGATCTACTGAAATTCGAATAAGTATTTTATCACTTTCTGGTGATTTTTAGCAACTGTTTTCGTGAGCAGAAAGTTTCTGACTTTTTCAGCAAGATCAAATAATTATCATCCAAGAAGATCCTATAGGTTTTACTTGGCACAAACACTAATTAAAACATAAAACCACATCTAACTAGAGGCTAGATGAATTATTTATTACTAAACAGGAACAAAAAGCAAGGAACAAAAATAAAATTGGGTTGCCTCCTAACAAGCGCTTTTCTTTAAAGCCTTTTTAGCTTGGCATTGATAATTTTAATGATGCTCACATGAAAGACAAGAATTGTAGCGCAAAGAGAGCATCATAAAACGCATGACAAACAAATCTAAGTCTAACATGCTTCCTATGCATAGTAATTTTATAGGAAAACAAATTAACAAGGTAAGCAAGGTCTAGCATAAGCAAGGAATAAGAAAGAAACAATAGCAATCTCAACATAATGAGAGGTAATTTAGTAACATGAAAATTTCTAGAACCATATTTTCCTCTCTCGTAATAATTACACGTGGGATCATACTGAAATTCAACAATATATCTATCACATAAAATTTTCTCTTCTTGATCCACATGCATGCAAAGTTGACACTCTTCCAAAATAGTGGGATTAACATTAACTAAAGTCATGACCTCTCCAAACCCACTTTTATAAAAAATACCATAAGATTGAAAATTCTCCAAATATGTGGGATCTAAAGTTGACACTCTTCCAAACCCATTTTCAATATTATTGCAAACACTATTATCAATCTCATATTCATCATGGGGCTTAAATAAATTTTCAAGATCATAAGACGAATCACCCCAATCATGATCATTGCAACAAGTAGTAGACATAGCAAAACTAGCATCCCCAAGCTTAGGGTTTTGCATATTATTAGCACAATTGACATCAAGAGAATTTATAGTAAAATCATTGCAATCATGCTTTTTATTCAAGGAGCTATCGTGAATCTCTTCATAAATTTCTTCATCACAATTTTCAGATTCACGAATTTCAAGCAAAACCTCATAAAGATAATCTAGTGCACTCAAATCACTAGAAATTGGTTCATCATAATTGTATCTCTTAAAAATATTAGCAAGGGGATGAGGATCCATAAACTTTTAGCAAGCGAAGATGCAAGCAAAAAAAAAGGCACATGGTAACACAAGATCGAACGGAAGGAGGGCGAAGAAAAGGCAAAGGTGAAGTGGGGGAGACGAAAACGAGAGGCAAATGGCAAATAATGTAATGCGAGGGATAAGAGTTTGTGATGGGTACTTGGTATGTCTTGACTTGAGCGTAGATCTCCCCGGCAACGGCGCCAGGAATCGCACGTTGGCGGGAGATCAAATCTTGACTTGACTTGGTGTAAGGCTCCCCGGCAACGGCGCCAGAAATCCTTCTTGCTACCTCTTGAGCATGCGTTGGTTTTCCCTTGAAGAGGAAAGGGTGATGCAGCAAAGTAGCATAAGTATTTCCCTTAGTTTTTGAGAACCAAGGTATCAATCCAGTAGGAGACTACATGCAAAACGCCTAGTACCCGCACAAACAATTAAGAACCTTGCAACCAACGCGATAAAGGGGTTGTCAATCCCTTCACGGCCACTTGCAAAAGTGAGATCTGATAAAGATAATAAGATAAATATTTTTGGTATTTTTGTTGTATAGATTGAAAAGTAAATATTGCAAAATAAACAGCGATAGAAATAGCTTGTGGGCGGGAGATTAATATGATGGAAAATAGACCCGGGGGCCATAGGTTTCACTAGTGGCTTCTCTCAAGATAGCATATTTTACGGTGGGTGAACAAATTACTGTCGAGCAATTGATAGAAAAGCGCATAGTTTTGAGAATATCTAGGCATGATCATGTATATAGGCATCACGTCCGTGTCAAGTAGACCGAAACGATTCTGCATCTACTACTATTACTCCACACATCGACCGCTATCTAGCATGCATCTAGAGTATTAAGTTCATAAGAACAGAGTAACGAATTAGGCAAGATGACATGGTGTAGAGGGATAACTCAAGCAATATGATATAAACCCCATCTTTTTATCCTCGATGGCAACAATACAATACGTGCCTTGCTGCCCCTGCTGTCACTGGGAAAGGACACCGCAAGATTGGACCCAAAGCTAAGCACTTCTCCCATTGCAAGAAAGATCAATCTAGTAGGCCAAATCAAACTGATAATTCAAAGAGACCTGCAAAGATATCAAATCATGCATATAAGAATTCAGAGAAGAATCAAATATTTTCCATAGATAATCTTGATCATAAACCCACAATTCATCGGATCTCGACAAACACACCACAAAAAGTATTACATCGAATAGATCTCCAATAGAATCGAGAACTTTGTATTGAGATCCAAAGAGAGAGAAGAAGCCATCTTGCTAATAACTATGGACCCGAAGGTCTGTGGTAAACTACTCACACATCATCGGAGGGGCTATGGTGTTGATGTAGAAGCCCTCCATGATCGATTCCCCCTCCGGCGGAGCGCCGGAAAAGGCCCCAAGATGGGATCTCACAGGTACAGAAGGTTGCGGCGGTGGAAAAAGTGTTTTGTGGCTCCCCTGGATGTTTTCAGGGTATAAGAGTATATCTAGGTGAAAGAAGTAGGTCAGTGGAGCTGCGAGGGGCCCACGAGGGTGGGGGGCACGCCCACCCCCCTGGGGTGTGCCTCCCTGCCTCGTGGCTTCCTCGCTGCTTCCTTGACTTCCACTCGAAGTCTCCTGAATTGTGTTTGTTCCAAAAATGATCCTCGCGAAGGTTTCATTCCGTTTGGATTCCGTTTGATATTCCTTTTCTGCGAAACACTGAAATAGACAAAAAAAATAGCAATTTGCACTGGGCCTTCGGTTAATAAGTTAGTCCCAAATATAATATAAAAAGTTATATTAAAGCCTATTAAACATCCAAAATAGATAATATAATAGCATGGAACAATAAAAAATTATAGATATGTTGGAGACGTATCAGATCTAGAGTTCGTGGGACGTCACCGAGCTGAACGTGTGCAGATCACGGAGGTGCCGTACTTTCGGTACTAGGAATGGTCGGATCATGAAGACGTACGACTACATCAACTGCGTTGTCATAACGCTTCTGCTTTCGGTCTATGAGGGTACGTGGACAACACTCTCCCCTCTCGTTGCTATGCGTCACCTAGATGGATCTTGCGTGTGCGTAGGATTTTTTTTGAAATTACTGCGTTCCCCAACAGTGGCATGAGAGCCAGGTCTATGCGTAGATATTATCTGCACGAGGTGAACACAAAGAGTTGTGGGCGATAATAGTCATACTGGTTACCACCATGTCATACTTTGATTCGGCGGTATTGTTGGATGAAGCGGCCTGGACCGACATTACGTGTACGCTTACGCGAGACTGGTTCTACCGACGATCTTTGCACACAGGTGGCTGGCGGGTGTCAGTTTCTCAACTTTAGTTGAATCAAGTGTGACTACGCCCGGTCCTTGTTGAAGGTTAAAAGAGCACACTTGACGAAAAATCATTGTGGTTTTAATGCGTAGGTAAGAACGGTTCTTGCTCAGCCCGTAGCCGCCACGTAAAACTTGCAACAACAAAGTAGAGGACGTCTAACTTGTTTTTGCAGGGCATGTTGTGATGTGATATGGTCAAGACATGATGCTAAATTTTATTGTATGAGATGATCATGTTTTGTAACAGAGTTATCGGCAACTGGCAGGAGCCATATTTGTTGTTGCTTTATTGTATGCAATGCAATCACCCTGTAATTATTTTATTTTATCACTAAGCGGTAGCGATAGTCGTAGAAGCAATATTTGGCGAGACGACAACGATGCTACGATGGAGATCAAGGGTGTCGTGCCGGTGACGATGGTGATCATGACAGTGCTTTGGAGATGGAGATCAAAGGCACAAGATGACGATGGCCATATCATATCACTTATATTTTTGCATGTGATGTTTATCCTTTATGCATCTTATTTTGCTTAGTTCGGCGGTTGCATTATAAGATGATCTCCTCACTAAATTTCAAGGTACAAGTGTTCTCCCTGAGTATGCACCGTTGTGAAACTTCGTCATGCCGAGACACCACGTGATGATCGGGTGTGATAAGCTCTACGTTCACATACAACGGGTGCAAACCAATTTTGCACATGCAGAATACTCGGGTTAAACTTGACGAGCCTAGCATATGCAGATATGGCCTCGGAACACTGAGACCGAAAGGTTGAGCGTGAATGATATAGTAGATATGATCAACATAGTGATGTTCACCATTGAAAACTACTCCATCTCACGTGATGATCGGACATGGTTTAGTTGATTTGGATCACGTGATTAGAGGGATGTCTATCTAAGTGGGAGTTCTTAAGTAATATGATTAATTGAACTTCAATTTATCATGAACTTAGTACCTGATAGTATTTTGCATGTCTATGTTGTTGTAGATCAATGGCCCGTGCTACTGTTCCTTTGAATTTTAATGCGTTCCTAGAGAAAGCTAAGTTGAAAGATGATGGTAGCAACTACACGGACTGGGTCCATAACTTGAGGATTATCCTCATTGCTGCACATAATAATTACGTCCTGGAAGCACCACTAGGTGCCATGCCTGCCGCAGATGCCGCTGATGACATTAAGAACGTCTGGCAAATCAAAGCTGATGACTACTCAATAGTTCAGTGTGCCATGCTTTACGGCTTAGAACCGGGACTTCAACGTCGTTTTGAACGTCATGGCGCATATGAGATTGTCAGGACCCCGATTCCAAGTCACATCGATCTAGCCGGTAACACCTCATATCACTTTGCGGCCTCACGCACGGTATTCCCACGGGTGTCGCCTTACCATGGCCCGGGACCGTTTGCGCCTGTTGGCTCACGTATATGATAGTGTCGCTAGCATCCATATGACAAAGAACCCGGGCCGACATGACTAGTCGTGAACCCAAAGTGGCACTAACTTACGGGGACATGCATACATGAATCGACATCAAGCACGTCGGTCAGTAGCGTGCGAATCCGGGTTGTAGCACTGGGCTAACAGGACTCCGGTGAACCGGGCTGTAGCAGGCTAGGCAGGACTCCGGATGTCACCGCGTGACATTTCCCCGAAGGGACAGACACAGGAACGAAGTGAATCACATGCCGGCCAGTCAAGTGTTCCGGAGCAGTGGTGCTGGGCTAGCAGGACTCCGGTGAACCGGGCTGTAGCGGACTACTATGGCTCATGGAAGCACAAGACTACATTTCCCCATAAGAGAGGCTACCAAGGATAAACAACTAGGTTGTTGGATCCCACCCGTACCAAGCATTTCAATCATACACACAATATGCTCGATATGTGTAAATACAACATGGCATCACAACATAACTCTACGACTCAAGTATTTATTCATTAGGCTCCGAGGAGCGAGATATTACAAACATCGGTCTCATGACCCAACATTCAAAGCATACAAGTCAAAGCACATGCGGAAGCTTACCATGTCTGAGTACAGACATCTACAAATGGAAAAGGCTGATAAGCCTGACTATCTACCAGATCCTGCCGAGGGCACAAGATCGTAGCTGAGGTATCAAGCTAAATGTCGAAGTCCACACTGAACTACTAGCGAGATTGACGTCTCTCTGCAAAACATACAATAGGCAAACGTGAGTACAAATGTACCCAGCAAGACTTACATCAGAACTAGCTACATATGCATCAGTATCAACAAAGGGGGTGGTGGAGTTTGGCTGCAGCAAGCTAGCTTTGACTCAGTGGCTATCCTAAACTATGACTGCAAGTAACTCTTTTGAGGTGGCGCACACGAGTCCACATATTCACCATATCAGTACACCACTATGGATTCGCTCCCGTCTCCCTACGAGAACGCCATCCATAGCACTCACGCTTATCTTGCGCATTTTAGAGTATCCACTTTCACTTGTCTATGAACTGTTATAGGCAACCCAGAAGTCCTTTACCGCGGACACAGCTATTCGAATAGATGATGTTAACCCTGCAGGGGTGTACTTCTTCACACACGCTCTCGCCACTTACCGCCATGTACACGTCATGTTTCTCGGCAACCTTCAAGCGGAAGCCTGGCGAGGGTGTCGGCCACGGCCTACCTAAACACTCAAGTCCCTAGTCCAGGTTTATCGCCTATTCAGGTTCCATCCGCAGGGAGTCTGGCCGAGGTTTCCACATACGGCCCCGAACGATGTGTACAGGGTTCCGCGACACCAAACGGGCGCCCGACATACCCGGCCACGTGCCTACCGCATCACAGCCCACCCCTCGGGCAGCGCTGCGCACGGCCTCGAGCATACTACAAACAACAGAAACTACTTGCAACTCCTGGACAGAGGACAAGGGTGGTTAAGAAGCCGAGAGAGTCAATTAAGGATCCCAATGTGTGGTAGTAGCTGTTCATGGATCACAAACACAGAACTCAGTTCCTAAGGACGGTTTCAATGAGACAACCTACCATGTACTCCTACATGGCCTCTCACCGCTACCTTTACCAAATCGTGTTCACACACTTAGTTCACACACAGTAGGACATGTTCACCACATTCCAATTCATCCCCGATGAATCGGACCTGACTTAACTCTAAGTAGTAGCAGGCATGACAAACAAGCATGAATGAGTAGGCACATCAGGGCTCAAACAAATCCTACTCATGCTAGTGGGTTTCATCTATTTACTGTGGCAATGACAGGTCATGCAGAGGATAAGGGGTTCAACCACCGCAGCAAGTAACCGATGAATTGTTGTTGTCCTAATGCAGTAAAAGACAGCAGGAGCGAGAGAGTGGGATTGTATCGGAATGAACATGGGGGTTTTGCTTGCCCGGCACTTCTGAAGATAGCATAGTTCTTCATCGGTGTCATCGATCACATCGTCGGTAGGTCGTCTACTAAGAGGGGACGAACACCGGCAACAGAGAAGGAAACACAATCAATGCAATGCACAATATGATGCTTGACCATGACATGGTAAAATGAGTGTTGAGATAATGCAACTATAACCAGATGGGTTTGAGCTCTTTTGAACCAAAGATTCAAAGTTCAAACTCATTTGTGATCTTAAATAGTGCTTTATCATGTTTTGCACTAAACAGCAAGTTAACTTGTTTAAACATGCATGAAACCAGTACAGATGGATAGATTGGATTTTTCTGATCATTTTTCATATATAACACTTTGCATTTGGAGTTACAGAATAATTTTTATGATTTTTAGAAGTTCAAATCATTTTATGGATTTTATGGTTATTTAGAAATAAACAAAATCCAGAAAAGGATTTACGGCGTCAGCACTACGTCAGGGTGACATCATCGAGTCAACCAGCCAGCCTAGGTTAAACTGACCAGGGGGGCCCGCGTGTTAGTGGCTAACTAAACTAACGTAGTTTAATTAGCACTAACCTAGGTTAAACTAATTATGTTTAAACCTAAACTAGGTTAATTAGCCGGGTGGGGCCCGCATGTCATAGACCCAGGGGAGGTCAAATCCCCTGGTCAACCGGGGCTAAACCACCGGCGTTTAGCCGCCGGCGAGGCCCGAGCTGCTGGAGGTGCTCGGAAAACCTCCACGGGGCTCGGATCGATGCACTGAGGGCATCTCTAGGACGCTGGCGATGCGCCGCGTCGGATGATGGTGGTGGCCGGGCCTAAGGTGGCCGGAGCTAAACCACCAGGGCTACAACCCAAAGTGGCACTAACTTACGGGGACAAGCATACATGAATCAACATCGAGCATGTCGGTCAGCAGCGTGCGAATCCGGGCTGTAGCACTGGGCTAACAGGACTCCGGTGAACCGGGCTGTAGCAGGCTAGGCAGGACTCCGGATGTCACCACGTGACATTTCCCTGAAGGGACGGACACAGGAACAAAGTGAATCACATGCCGGCCAGTCAAGTGTTCCGGAGCAGTAGTGCTGGGCTAGCAGGACTCCGGTGAACCGGGCTGTAGCGGACTACTATGGCTCATGGAAGCACAAGACTACATTTCCCCATAAGAGAGGCTACCAAGGGTAAACAACTAGGTTGTTGGATCCCACACATACCAAGCATTTCAATCATACACACAATATGCTCGATATGTGTAAATACAACATGGCATCACAACATAACTCTACGAATCAAGTATTTATTCATTAGGCTCCGAGGAGCGAGATATTACAAACATGGGTCTCATGACCCAACATTCAGAGCATACAAGTCAAAGCACATGCGAAAGATTACCATGTCTGAGTACAGACATCTACAAATGAAAAAGGCTAAGAAGCCTGACTATCTACCAGATCCTGCCGAGGGCACAAGATCGTAGCTGAGGTATCAAGCTAAACGTCGAAGTCCACATGGAACTACTAGCGAGACTGACATCTCTCTGCAAAACATACAATAGGCAAACGTGAGTACAAATGTACCCAGCAAGACTTACATCAGAACTAGCTACATATGCATCAGTACCAACAAAGGGGGTGGTGGAGTTTGACTGCAGCAAGCCAGCTTTGACTCAGTGGCTATCCTAAACTATGACTGCAAGTAACTCTTTTGAGGTGGCGCACACGAGTCCACATATTCACCATATCAGTACACCACTATGGATTCGCTCCCGTCTCCCTACGAGAACGCCATCCATAGCACTCACGCTTATCTTGCGCATTTTAGAGTATCCACTTTCACTTGTCTATGAACTGTTATAGGCAACCCAGAAGTCCTTTACCGCGGACACGGCTATTCGAATAGATGATGTTAACCCTGCAGGGGTGTACTTCTTCACACACGCTCTCGCCAGTTACCGCCATGTACACGTCATGTTTCTCGGCAACCTTCAAGCGGAAGCCTGGCGAGGGTGTCGGCCACGGCCTACCTAAACACTCAAGTCTCTAGTCCAGTTTTATCGCCTATTCAGGTTCCATCCGCAAGGAGTCTGGCCGAGGTTTCCACATACGGCCCCGAACGATGTGTACAGGGTTCCGCGACACCAAACGGGCGCCTGGCATACCCGGCCACGTGCCTACCGCATCACAGCCCACCCCTCGGGTCAGTGTTGCGCACGGCCTCCAGCATACTACAAACACCAGAAACTACTTGCAACTCCTGGACAAAGGACAAGGGTGGTTAAGAAGCCGAGAGAGTCAATTAAGGATCCCAATGTGTGGTAGTAGCTGTTCATGGATCACAAACACAGAACTCAGTTCCCGAGGATGGTTTCAATGAGACAACCCACCATGTACTCCTACATGGCCTCTCACCGCTACCTTTACCAAATCATGTTCACACACTTAGTTCACACACAATAGGACATGTTCACCACATTCCAATTCATCCCCGATGAATCGGACCTGACTCAACTCTAAGCAGTAGCAGGCATGACAAACAAGCATGAATGAGTAGGCACATCAGGGCTCAAACAACTCCTACTCATGCTAGTGGGTTTCATCTATTTACTGTGGCAATGACAGGTCATGCAGAGGATAAGCGGTTCAACTACCGCAGCAAGTAACAGATGAGTCGTTGTTGTCCTAATGCAGTAAAAGAGAGCAGGAGCGAGAGAGTGGGATTGTATCGGAATGAACAAGGGGGTTTTGCTTGCCTGGCACTTCTGAAGATAGCATGGTTCTTCATCGGTGTCATCGATCACATCGTCGGTAGGTCGTCTACTAAGAGGGGACGAACACCGGCAACAGAGAAGGAAACACAATCAATGCAATGCACAATATGATGCATGACCATGACATGGTAAAATGAGTGTGTTGAGCTAATGCAACTATAACCAGATGGGTTTGAGCTATTTTGAACCAAAGATTCAAAGTTCAAACTCATTTGTGATCTTAAATAGTGCTTTATCATGTTTTGCACTAAACAGCAAGTTAACTTGTTTAAACATGCATGAAACCAATACAGATGGATAGATTGGATTTTTCTGATCACTTTTCATATATAACACTTTGCATTTGGAGTTACAAATTAATTTCTATGATTTTTAGAAGTTCAAATCATTTTCTGGATTTTTCCGGTTATTTAGAAATAAACAAAATCCAGAAAAGGATTTACGGCGTCAGCACTACGTCAGGGTGACGTCATCGAGTCAACCGGTCAGCCCAGGTCAAACTGACTAGGGGGCCCGCGTGTAAGTGGCTAACTAAACTAACGTAGTTTAATTAGCACTAACCTAGGTTAAACTAATTAAGTTTAAACCTAAACTAGGTTAATTAGCCGGGCAGGGCCCGCATGTCATAGACCCAGGGGAGGTAAAATCCCCTGGTCAACTGGGGCTAAAACACCGGCGTTTAGCCGCCGGCGAGGCCCGAGCTGCTGGAGGTGCTCGGGAAACCTCCACGGGGCTCGGATCGATGCGCTGAGGGCATCTCTAGGACACTCGCGATGCGCCGCGTCGGATGGTGGTGGTGGCCGGGCCTAAGGTGGCCGGAGCTCACGACGGCGTGCACGGATGCGGCGGCCGGCATTCGGGTGTTCGCGGAAATGCTGCTGTGGTGCGCAAACGAGCGCTGCGAGGCGCTAGCGAGGCTCTACGCGTGGCGGTGAGCAGGTTGGACGCGCCGGGCTGACCATTTGGTCGCCGGAGTCGCGTCGGCGGAGAGCGCAGGCGGCGGCGGGTTTGGCGCAGGCGGTCCAGTGGCTACGGCGGTCTACGAGGAGGAAGAGAGGGATGGCCGGGGTCAGAGGCTCATGGCAAGTCGGGCGAGCAGGTCGGCGAGCTCGGAGACGGTCCGGAGCAGTCGGGGTGGTGAGGGGGATCTCCGGCGACTCGAGGAGGAAGAAGGGGTCGGGGACGGTGCTTCGAGGCGTTCGACATTGCGTAGCTCAGCGACGAGGTCGAGGACGACATGGTGGATCTTCTGGACCGCTCGAGAGGACGAGGGAGTGGCGATGGCCGCGGTGGTTCTTGTCGGCGGCGGTGGCGCATTCGGTTGAGAGAGAGGGGGGATCTAGGGGGAGAGACACTGGGAGAGCGAGAGAGGGCAGAGAGGTGCGTGGCATCTCCAGGGCGACGTCGGGGAAGCGGCGGCAAGCAGGAAGTGGCGCGTGCGTGCTGGCGCGCGTCGGGCACACGCTCTCCAGCCTACTAGCAGGAGGTTGAAGACGGTGGCGGCTGCGGTGGGCTGGGCCAGCTGGAGTTGGACCAGGTGGGCTGCCAGGTGAGCGCGAGGTACTTTCTCTCTCTCCTTTATTTTTGTTTTTTATTTTTCTGCTTCTGTTTTGAATTTGGTTTGCTAACCAAATTCTTTTTGCAGCTTCTGGACATAATTGTGGATGCAAATTGGTTTAACCCAGAGCTCCACAAAAAGTCTTAGAATTATTGGAGCAATAAAAATATTTATAGGATTTATTTGCTCCAACTCAAATACATTAGTGACTTAATTCTAAGCCCAAATAATTCCCTAAAAATGTTCAATATTTTTGGTTTGGATGAAAACCCTTGCCAAAAATTATCAAACATTGATGAAGGCATTTTTGGGTTTATTGAAAATATTTTTAACTTGAACCTAGTGGAGTTCCATTTGGTGCTAGGGTTTGAACATCCCCCATTTCAAATTCATTTGAATTTACACATGATGCATGCATGATTATGCAACTGTTTACAACCAAAATCTAGGGTTGTGACAAAGATGTTCCAGGAGTTGAAGTTAATATTTCAAGCAAATGCCCAGATTGAGAGATATGAAGTCTCCAATAAGTTCTACAGCTGCAAAATGGAGGAGAATAGTTCTGTCCGTGAACATATACTCAGAATGTCTGGGTACCACAACCACTTGACTCAGCTGGGAGTTAATCTTCCTGATGATAGTGTCATTGATAGAGTTCTTCAATCACTACCACCAAGCTACAAGAGCTTCGTGATGAACTATAATATGCAAGGGATGGATAAGACAATTCCTGAGCTCTTCGCATTGCTAAGGGCTGCGGAGGTAGAAATCAAGAAGGAGCATCAAGTGTTGATGGTCAACAAGACCACCAGTTTCCAGAAAAAGGGTAAAGGGAAGAAGGGGAACTTCAAGAAGAACGGCAAGTGATAATCCCCAAGTGCAGGGAATCATCGTAGCAATTCCCAATGGTGGAAGTGATAAGTATGGAGTGTCGAACCCACAAGGAGCTAAAGGTAAGATCAATATGCTCTCAAGTCCTATCTGCCACTGATACGACTCTATGTACACCTAAGGTTTGCTTCCAACTAGAAACGAGAAATAAAACTACGTTGTGGGTATGAAGAGGATAACTTTGCATGGTATCTGAGAGCTAAAATATAAAAGTAGGTGTTGTTATCATAAAGTTAGAATATATTACTAAATATTATAAATAGCCAGTGTGGAATAATGATGGATCGGTGTGCGGAATTGTCCTAGGCAATTGTTAACAAGTCCGGTAGTCGTCATTGCAATTTCATATGAGGGAGAGGCATATGCTAACATACTTTATCTTCTTGGATCATATGCACTTATGATTGGAACTCTAGCAAGCATCCGCAACTACTAAAGATCATTAAGGTAAAACCCAACCATAACATTAACATATCAAGTCCCCTTTATCCCATACGCAACAACCCCCTTACTCGGGTTTATGCTTCTGTCACTCAAGCAACCCACTATAAGCGAATCATTAACGTATTGCAACACCCTACAGCGGGAATCCCTCACGCTTGCGCGACACGGAGGGCACCATAGGATAGCACCAAAATAAAACATACAACTCGTACCAATCTAGATCATCAATCAACCCAAAGACAAAGGATATCTACTCAAAACATCATAGGATGGCAACACATCATTGGATCATAATATGTGGCATAAAGCACCATGTTCAAGTAGGGATTACAGCGGGGTGCGGGAGAGTGGACCGTGTAAAAGAGATGAAGATGGTGATGATGATGGTGATGTTGATGAAGACGATCAGCGCGGCGATGATTCCCCTCCCGATGGCACTCTGGCATCACCGAGAGAGAGGAGGAGAGGTTCTCCCCCGTGTGCTTCCTCCTCCATGGCCTCCCCCCTAGATGGGGAGAGGTTCTCCCTCTGGTCCTTGGCCTTCATGGCAATGATGGCCCCTCCGGGATCCTCCTCCATGGCCTCCGGTGATGATGGCCCCCTCTGGCAGGGTGCCAGAGAGGGCCTAGATTGATTGCTCGTGGCTACAGAGGCTTGTGGCGGCGGAACTTCCGATGTAGGTCAAGTTCTGGAAGTTTGGGGATTTATAGGAGAGGTTGGCGTCGAGAACAAGTCAGGGGGGCCAATGGGAAGTCCACGAGGCACAGGGGCACGCCCCAGGGGGGTGGGCGTGCCCTCCATTCTCGTGGGGCCCACGGGCCTCCCCTCCGATAACTCATCGTTCCACTATTTTTTATATTTTCCAGAAAAATTCTCCGTTGATTTTCATCGCATTCTGAGAAATTTTATTTCTGCACAAAAATAACACCACGGTAGTTCTGCTGAAAACAGCGTCAGTCCAGGTTAGTTCTAATCAAATCATACCAAAATCCTATAAAACTATTGTAAACATGGCATGAATACTTCATAAATTATAGATATGTTGGAGACGTATCAGCATCCCCAAGCTTAATTCCTACTCGTCCTCGAGTAGGTAAATGATAAAAGAAATAATTTATGAAGTGTGAATGCTGGCAAGTGCTTAAGTTTGATCAATGATAGTTTCAATCACTTTTTCTAGCATCATTATATATCATAACAGTAGCTCAACTCATGAAACTTCTCATGATCAAGTAACAAGCTATTCACATGTTAAAGTATAGATCATAAACTTTCTTGAAAACTAACAAACCGTGCTCTTAGTCATCAAACAATTGCAATTCATCTTATTTTCGGGAAGGGTCTATGTAAGAGCTTTGATTCAGCAAACTCCACATACTCAACTATCATTTAATCTTTCACAATTGCTACACTCATGTGATATTTATGGGTTCAAAGTTTTAATCGGACACAGAGAAAGATAGGGGCTTATAGTTTCGCCTCCCAACCTTTTACCTCAAGGGTAATGTCAACAATAATAATTTATGAAAACCTACATCCAAGTGGATATATATATATCCGGATCGCTCCAACACAAAGTGCTTGCCAAAGGAAAAAGTGTAAAAAGGAAAGGTGATGATCACCATGACTCTTGTATAAGGGTAGAAGATAAAAGTAAAAGATAGGCCCTTCGCAGAGGGAAGCAGAGGTTGTCATGCGCTTTTATGGTTGGATGCACAAATCTTAATGCAAAAGAACGTCACTTTATATTGCCGCTTGTGATAAAGACCTTTATTATGCAGTCCGTCGCTTTTATTTCTTCCCTATCACAAGTTCGTATAAAGCTTATTTTCTTCGCACTAATAGATCATACATATTTAGAGAGCAATTTTTATTGCATGCACCGATGACAACTTACTTGAAGGATCTTACTCAATCCATAGGTAGGTATGGTGGACTCTCATGGCAAAACTAGTTTAAGGGATGTTTGGAAGCACAAGTAGTATTTCTACTTGGTGCAAAGAATTTGGCTAGCATGAGAGGGAAAGGCAAGCTCAACATGTTGGATGATCCAAGACAATATAACGTTTCGGATATAGGAAAACATAACCCATTAAGTTATCTTCCTTGTCCAACATCAACCTTTTAGCATGTCATATTTTAATGAGTGCTCACAATTACAAAAGATGTCCAAGATAGTGTATTTATATGTGAAATCTTTCTTCCTTTAATATTCTTTCATGAATTGTTCAAGTGACCAATTCTGTGTTTGCTAACTTTCAATAAATTTACTACCTATACTTATTATGTGTGAAGTCATTACTCCCCATGGTATAAGCATATGAAACATATATAAATTCAGATTTATGATATTCAATTCATTCAACCATTTACTCATAGGATATATGTGAAGCACGTGAGTAAATGACAAACTACTCCAAAAAGATATAAGTGAAGAACACTGAGTAGTCAAATAATTAACTAGCCATGGGAGGATTCTTTTTCATTCAAGATTTCAGATCCAATGATTTTATTCAAACAGCAAGTAAAATTGAAAATATGCTCCAAGCAAAACACATATCATGTGACGAATAAAAATATAGCTCCGAGTAAGGTATACCGATAGTTTTGAAGACGAAAGAGGGGATGCCTTCCGGGGCATCCACAAGCTTAGGCGCTTGAGTCTTCCTTGAATATTACCTTGGGGTGCCTTGGGCATCCCCAAGCTTAGGGTCTTTCCACTCCTTATTCTCCTCATATCGATATCTCACCCAAAGCTTGAAAACTTCAATCACACAAAACTTAACGGAACTTCGTGAGATAGGTTAGTATGATAAAGAGTAAACCATTCACTTTGGTACTGTCAAAGACAAGGTTCATAATTGTTCTCACACAATGCCTACTGTACCATATCATTTCTACAATTATATTGAGAAATATAAGCCATAGAAACTAGAAAACAAGCAAACTATGCAATGAAAACAGAATCTGTCAGAAACAGAACAGTCTGTAATGATCTGAATACAACCATACTTCTGCTACTCCAAAAATTATGAAATAAATTGGTGGACGTGAGGAAATTGTCTATTAATCTTCTGCAAAAATAATCAACTCAAAATCACTCTTCTGTAAAAAATGACAGCTAATCTCGTGAGCGCAAAGTTTCTGTTTTTTACAGCAAGATCACATTAACTTTCACCCAAGTCTTCCCAAAGGTCTTACTTGGCACTTTATTGAAAAAAAGCTATAAAACATGATTAATACAGTAGCTTAATCATGTAAACACACAAAAACAGTAAGGGTAAATATTGGGTTGTCTCCCAACAAGCGCTTTTCTTTAATGCCTTTTAGCTAGGCATGATGATTTCAATGATGCTCACATAAAAGATAAGAATTGAAACATAAAGAGAGCATCATGAAGAATATGACTAGCACATTTAAATCTAACCCACTTCCTATGCCTAGGGATTTTGTGAGCACACAATTTATAGGAACAAGAATCAACTAGCATAGGAAGGCAAAACAAGTATAACTTCAAAACTTTAAGCACATAGAGAGGAAACTTGATATTATTGCAACTCCTACAAGCATGTATTCCTCCCTCATAATAATTTTCAGTAGCATCATGAATGAGTTCAACAATATAACCATCACATAAAGCATTCTTTTCATGATCTACAAGCATAGAAATTTTACTACTCTCCACATAAGCAAAATTCTTCTCATTCGGAATAGTGGGATCACTAATTCCTAAAGTTGACACTCTTCCAAACCCGCTTTAGATGATAGTATTATTCATACTCCAAAAGATATAAGTGAAGTTCATGGAGCATTCTACAATTAATATAGACTAACCAATATCCAAGCTCAAAATATATAAGTGAAGCACACGAAGCATTCTATAAACCATACTCAAAAGATTTAAGTGAAGCACAAAGAGCATTCTATAAGGTCATACTCAAAAGATATAAGTGAAGCACAATGAATCATTCTATAAATCGATGAAGGGATATCTCATACTAGCATGGTTCTTAAAGAAAAAAAAACACAAAGGACACAAATCATGTGAACAAAACAAAAACCGAGGTATACCGATAATTGTTGAAGAAGAAAGATGGGATGCCAACCGGGGCATCCCCAAGCTTAGATGCTTGAGTATCCTTGGAATATTTACTTGGGGTGCCTTGGGAATCCCCAAGCTTGAACTCTTGCCTCTCTTTATTCTTCTCACATCGGTAACTCCTCGTTCTTCGAACACTTCATCCACAAAAACTTAACAAAAACTTTGTGAGATCCGTTAGTATAATAAAGCAAATCACTACCTTTAGGTACTGTTGCAAACTCATTCCAATTTCATATTAGCACTTTATCTACTGTATTCCAACTTCACCATGGTTCATACCCCCCGATACTACCCATAGATTCATCAAAATAAGCGAACAACACATAGAAAAACAGAATCTGTCAAAAACAGGACAGTCTGTAGTAATCTGGAAGTTTAGTAAACTTCTGTAACTCCAAAAAATTCTAAAAAATATGAAATTTAAAAAATTGTACAGAAGTAATTTGCAAAAAGTTTCAGACCCATTTGACTTTCCAGTAAAAAATGTAAAATCATGCGCTACAGCCAAAGTTTCTGTTTTTGTACTGCACATAGTAAACAAGCAATCTAATCATCCTAAAACCAAAGCTTGGCACATTATTTTTATAATACAATGGATATATACAAGGGGATAATTATTTTCAGAGAAGCTTCCATGAAATTTTTTACATTGTTTCCATGAGCATGAACACAAGTGTTCAAGGTCGACCCTCACTTCTCCAATGCATAACCTTCCAATCACTTCTCTTATTGAAAAACTTTTTAGGCATGAGAGGCAAGTAAATTTTTTTGTATTTTCATTCTTTTAAAATTTTTGTATGTTTCACCCACAACTAAACAGAAACAAAAAGGAAAAACAAAATCTACTTAGTGAAGAAAGCAAACAAGCACACACGAGAATATCAACCCCACGCTATTGCTCCCCGGCAACGGCGCCAGAAAAGAGCTTGATAATCCCCAAGTGCAGGGAATCATCGTAGCAATTCCAAAGGTGGAAGTGATAAGTATGGAGTGTCGAACCCACAAGGAGCTAAAGGTAAGATCAATATTCTCTCAAGTCCTATCTGCCACTGATACGACTCTACGTACACCGAACGTTTGCTTCCAACTAGAAACGAGAAATAAAACTACGTTGTGGGTATGAAGAGGATAACTTTGCATGATATCGGAGAGCTAAAATATAAAAGTAGGTGCTGTTATCATAAAGTTAGAATATATTACTAAATATTATAAATAGCGAGTGTGGAATAATGATGGATCGGTGTGCGGAATTGTCCTAGGCAATTGTTAACAAGACCGGTAGTCGTCATTGCAATTTCATATGAGGGAGAGGCATAAGCTAACATACTTTCTCTTCTTGGATCATATGCACTTATGATTGGAACTCTAGCAAGCATCCGCAACTACTAAAGATCATTAAGGTAAAACCCAACCATAGCATTAAAGTGTCAAGTCCCCTTTATCCCATACGCAACAACCCCCTTACTCGGGTTTATGCTTCTGTCACTCAAGCAACCCACTATAAGCGAATCATGAACGTATTGCAACACCCTACAGCGGGAATCCCCCACGCTTGCGCGACACGGAGGGCACAATAGGACAGCACCAAAATAAAACATACAACTCATACCAATCTAGATCATCAATCAACCCAAAGACAAAGGATATCTACTCAAAACATCATAGGATGGCACCACATCATTGGATCATAATATGTGGCATAAAGCACCATGTTCAAGTAGGGATTACAGCGGGGTGCGGGAGAGTGGACCGCGTAAAAGAGATGAGGATGGTGATGATGATGGTGATGTTGATGAAGACGATCACCGCGGCGATGATTCCCCTCCCGATGGCACTCCGGCGCCACCGAGAGAGAGGAGGAGAGGTTCTCCCCCTTGTGCTTCCTCCTCCATGGCCTCCCCCTGGATGGGGAGAGGTTCTCCCTCTGGTCCTTGGCCTTCATGGCGATGATGGCCCCTCCGGGATCCTCCTCCATGGCCTCCGGTGATGATGGCCCCCTCCGGCAGGGTGCCAGAGAGGGCCTAGATTGATTTCTCGTGGCTATAGAGGCTTGCGGCGGCGGAACTTCGATCTAGGTCAAGTTCTGGAAGTTTGGGGATTTATAGGAGATGTTGGCGTCGAGAACAAGTCAGGGGGCCCACGCGAAGTCCACGAGGCACAGGGGCGCGCCCTTCACCCTCGTGGGGCCACGGGCCTCCCCTCCGTTAACTCTTCGTTCCAGTATTTTTTATATTTTCAAGAAAAATTCTCCGTTGATTTTCATCACATTTCGAGAACTTTTATTTCTGCACAAAAACAACACCACAGTAGTTCTGCTGAAAACAGCGTCAGTCCGGGTTAGTTCTAATCAAATCATACCAAAATCCTATAAAACTATTGTAAACATGGCATGAATACTTCATAAATTATAGATATGTTGGAGACGTATCAGCATCCCCAAGCTTAATTCCTGCTCGTCCTCGAGTATGTAAATGATAAAAGAAATAATTTATGAAGTGTGAATGCTAGCAAGTGCATAAGTTTGATCAATGATAGTTTCAATCACTTTTCTAGCATCATTATATATCATAACAGTAGCTCAACTCATAAAACTTCTCATGATCAAGTAACAAGCTATTCACATGTTAAAGTATAGATCATAAACTTTCTTGAAAACTAACAAACCACGTTCTTAGTCATCAAACAATTGCAATTCATCTTATTTTCGGGAAGGGTCTATGTAAGAGCTTTGATTCAGCAAACTCCACATACTCAACTATCATTTAATCTTTCACAATTGCTAACACTCATGTGATATTTATGGGTTCAAAGTTTTAATCGGACACAGAGAAAGATAGGGGCTTATAGTTTCGCCTCCCAACCTTTTACCTCAAGGGTAATGTCAACAATAATAATTTATGAAAACCTACATCCAAGTGGATATATATATCCGGATCGCTCCAACACAAAGTGCTTGCCAAAGGAAAAAGTGTAAAAAGGAAAGGTGATGATCACCATGACTCTTGTATAAGGGTAGAAGATAAAAGTAAAAGATAGGCCCTTCGCAGAGGGAAGCAGAGGTTGTCATGCGCTTTTATGGTTGGATGCACAAAATCTTAATGCAAAAGAACGTCACTTTATATTGCCGCTTGTGATAAAGACCTTTATTATGCAGTTTGTCGCTTTTATTTCTTCCCTATCACAAGTTCGTATAAAGCTTATTTTCTTCGCACTAATAGATCATACATATTTAGAGAGCAATTTTTATTGCATGCACCGATGACAACTTACTTGAAGGATCTTACTCAATCCATAGGTAGGTATGGTGGACTCTCATGGCAAAACTAGTTTAAGGGATGTTTGGAAGCACAAGTAGTATTTCTACTTGGTGCAAAGAATTTGGCTAGCATGAGAGGGAAAGGCAAGCTCAACATGTTGGATGATCCAAGACAATATAACTTTCCAGATATAGGAAAACATAACCCATTAAGTTGTCTTCCTTGTCCAACATCAACCTTTTAGCATGTCATATTTTAATGAGTGCTCACAATTACAAAAGATGTCCAAGATAGTATATTTATATGTGAAATCTCTCTTCCTTCAATATTCTTTCATGAATTGTTCAAGTGACCAATTCTGCGTTTGCTAACTTTCAATAAGTTTACTACCTATACTTATTATGTGTGAAGTCATTACTCCCCATGGTATAAGCATATGAAACATATATAAATTCAGATTTATGATATTCAATTCATTCAACCATTTACTCATAGGATATACGTGAAGCACGTGAGTAAATGACAAACTACTCCAAAAAGATATAAGTGAAGAACACTGAGTAGTCAAATAATTAACTAGCCATGGGAGGATTCTTTTTCATTCAAGATTTCAGATCCAATGATTTTATTCAAACAGCAAGTAAAATTGAAAATACGCTCCAAGCAAAACACATATCATGTGACGAATAAAAATATAGCTCCGAGTAAGGTATACCGATAGTTTTGAAGACGAAAGAGGGGATGCCTTCCGGGGCATCCCCAAGCTTAGGCGCTTGAGTCTTCCTTGAATATTACCTTGGGGTGCCTTGGGCATCCCCAAGCTTAGGGTCTTTCCACTCCTTATTCTCCTCATATCGATATCTCACCCAAAGCTTGAAAACTTCAATCACACAAAACTTAACGGAACTTCGTGAGATAGGTTAGTATGATAAAGAGTAAACCATTCACTTTGGTACTGTCAAAGACAAGGTTCATAATTGTTCTCACACAATGCCTACTGTACCATATCATTTCTACAATTTATATTGAGAAATATAAGCCATAGAAACTAGAAAACAAGCAAACTATGCAATGAAAACAGAATCTGTCAGAAACAGAACAGTCTGTAATGATCTGAACAGCAACCATACTTCTGCTACTCCAAAAATTATGAAATAAATTGGTGGACGTGAGGAATTTGTCTATTAATCTTCTGCAAAAATAATCAACTCAAAAGCACTCTTCTGTAAAAAATGGCATCTATTCTCGTGAGCGCAAAGTTTCTATTTTTTACAGCAAGATTGCAAAGACTTCACCCATGTGTTCCCAAAGGTTCTACTTGGCACAAACACTAATTAAAACATAAAACCACCTCTAACCAGAGGCTAGATGAATTATTTATTACTAAACAGGAACAAAAAGCAAGAAACAAAAATAAATTGGGTTCCCTCCCAACAAGCGCTATCATTTAACGCCCCTAGCTAGGCATGATGATTTCAATGGTGCTCACATAAAAGATAAGAATTGAAACATAAAGAGAGGATCATGAAGAATATAACTAGCACATTTAAATCTAACCCACTTCCTATTCTAGGGATTTTGTGAGAACATAATTTATAGGAACAAGAACCAACTAGCATAGAAGGCAAAACAAGTATAACTTCAAAACTTTAAGCACATAGAGAGGAAACTTGATATTATTGCAACTCCTACAAGCATGTATTCCTCCCTCATAATAATTTTCAGTATAATCATGAATGAGTTCAACAATATAACCATCACATAAAGCATTCTTTTCATGATCTAAAGCATAGAAATTTTACTACTCTCCACATAAGCAAAATTCTTCTCATTCGGAGTAGTGGGATCACTAATTCCTAAAGTTGACACTCTTCCAAACCCGCTTTAGATGATAGTATTATTCATACTCCAAAAGATATAAGTGAAGTTCATGGAGCATTCTACAATTAATATAGACTAACCAATATCCAAGCTCAAAATATATAAGTGAAGCACACGAAGCATTCTATAAACCATACTCAAAAGATTTAAGTGAAGCACAAAGAGCATTCTATAAGGTCATACTCAAAAGATATAAGTGAAGCACAATGAATCATTCTATAAATCGATGAAGGGATATCTCATACTAGCATGGTTCTTAAAGAAAAAAAAAACACAAAGGACACAACTCATGTGAGCAAAACAAAAACCAAGGTATACCGATAATTGTTGAAGAAGAAAGATGGGATGCCAACCGGGGCATCCCCAAGCTTAGATGCTTGAGTATGCTTTGAATATTTACTTGGGGTGCCTTGGGCATCCCCAAGCTTGAACTCTTGCCTCTCTTTATTCTTCTCACATCGGTAACTCCTCGTTCTCCGAACACTTCATCCACAAAAAACTTAACAAAACTTCGTGAGATCCGTTAGTATACTAAAGCAAATCACTACCTTTAGGTACTGTTGAAAACTCATTCTAATTTCATATTAGCATTTTATCTACTGTATTCCAACTTCACCATGGTTCATACCCCCCAGTACTACCCATAGATTCATCAAAATAAGCGATCAACACATAGAAAACAGAATCTGTCAAAAACAGGACAGTCTGTATTAATCTGGAAGTTTAGTAAACTTCTGTAACTCCAAAAAATTATAAAAAAATATGAAAATTTAAAAAATTTGTACAGAAGTAATGCGAAAAATGTTTCAGGCCCATTTGACTTTTCAGTAAAAAATGTAAATTCATGCACTATAGCCAAAGTTTCTGTTTTTGTACTGCACATAGTAAACAAGCACTCCAATCATCTGAAACCGAAGCTTGGCACATTATTTTTACAATACAATGGATATATACAAGGGGATAATTATTTTCAGAGAAGCTTCCATGAAAATTTTACATTGTTTCCATGAGCATGAACACAAGTGTTAAGGTCGACCCTCACTTCTCCAATGCATAACCTTCCAATCACTTCTCTTATTGAAAAACTTTTTAGGCATGAGAGGCAAGTAAATTTTTTTGCATTTTCATTCTTTTAAATTTTTTGTATGTTTCACCCACAACTAAACAGAAACAAAAAGGAAAAACAAAATCTACTTAGTGAAGAAAGCAAACAAGCACACACGAGAATATCAACCCCACGCTATTGCTCCCCGGCAACGGCGCCAGAAAAGAGCTTGATAATCCCCAAGTGCAGGGAATCACGTAGCAATTCCCAATGGTGGAAGTGATAAGTATGGAGTGTCGAACCCACAAGTAGCTAAAGGTAAGATCAATATTCTCTCAAGTCCTATCTGCCACTGATACGACTCTACGTACACCGAACGTTTGCTTCCAACTAGAAACGAGAAATAAAACTACGTTGTGGGTATGAAGAGGATAACTTTGCATGGTATCGGAGAGCTAAAATATAAAAGTAGGTGCTGTTATCATAAAGTTAGAATATATTACTAAATATTATAAATAGCGAGTGTGGAATAATGATGGATCGGTGTGCGGAATTGTCCTAGGCAATTGTTAACAAGACCGGTAGTCGTCATTGCAATTTCATATGAGGGAGAGGCATAAGCTAACATACTTTCTCTTCTTGGATCATATGCACTTATGATTGGAACTCTAGCAAGCATCCGCAACTACTAAAGATCATTAAGGTAAAACCCAACCATAGCATTAACATATCAAGTCCCCTTTATCCCATACGCAACAACCCCCTTACTCGGGTTTATGCTTCTGTCACTCAAGCAACCCACTATAAGCGAATCATGAACGTATTGCAACACCCTACAGCGGGAATCCCTCACGCTTGCGCGACACGGAGGGCACAATAGGACAACACCAAATAAAACATACAACTCGTACCAATCTAGATCATCAATCAACCCAAAGACAAAGGATATCTACTCAAAACATCATAGGATGGCAACACATCATTGGATCATAATATGTGGCATAAAGCACCATGTTCAAGTAGGGATTACAGCAGGGTGCGGGAGAGTGGACCGCGTAAAAGAGATGAGGATGGTGATGATGATGGTGATGTTGATGAAGACGATCACCGCGGCGATGATTCCCCTCCCGATGGCACTCCGGCGCCACCGAGAGAGAGGAGGAGAGGTTCTCCCCCTTGTGCTTCCTCCTCCATGGCCTCCCCCTGGATGGGGAGAGGTTCTCCCTCTGGTCCTTGGCCTTCATGGCGATGATGGCCCCTCCGGGATCCTCCTCCATGGCCTCCGGTGATGATGGCCCCCTCCGGCAGGGTGCCAGAGAGGGCCTAGATTGATTTCTCGTGGCTACAGAGGCTTGCGGCGGCGGAACTTCGATCTAGGTCAAGTTCTGTAAGTTTGGGGATTTATAGGAGATGTTGGCGTCGAGAACAAGTCAGGGGGGCCCACGCGAAGTCCACGAGGCACAGGGGCGCGCCCCGGGGATGGCGCGCCCTTCACCCTCGTGGGGCCCACGGGCCTCCCCTCCGTTAACTCTTCGTTCCAGTATTTTTTATATTTTCAAGAAAAATTCTCCGTTGATTTTCATCACATTTCGAGAACTTTTATTTCTGCACAAAAACAACACCACAGTAGTTCTGCTGAAAACAGCGTCAGTCCGGGTTAGTTCTAATCAAATCATACCAAAATCCTATAAAACTATTGTAAACATGGCATGAATACTTCATAAATTATAGATATGTTGGAGACGTATCAGCATCCCCAAGCTTAATTCCTGCTCGTCCTCGAGTATGTAAATGATAAAAGAAATAATTTATGAAGTGTGAATGCTGGCAAGTGCTTAAGTTTGATCAATGATAGTTTCAATCAGTTTTTCTAGCATAATTATACATCATAACAGTAGCTCAACTCATGAAACTTCTCATGATCAAGTAACAAGCTATTCACATGTTAAAGTATAGATCATAAACTTTCTTGAAAACTAACAAACCGTGCTCTTAGTCATCAAACAATTGCAATTCATCTTATTTTCGGGAAGGGCCTATGTAAGAGCTTTGATTCAGCAAACTCCACATACTCAACTATCATTTAATCTTTCACAATTGCTAACACTCATGTGATATTTATGGGTTCAAAGTTTTAATCAGACACAGAGAAAGATAGGGGCTTATAGTTTCGCCTCCCAACCTTTTACCTCAAGGGTAATGTCAACAATAATAATTCATGAAAACCTACATCCAAGTGGATATATATATATATATATATATATATATATATATATATATATATATATATATATATATATATATCCGGATCGCTCCAACACAAAGTGCTTGCCAAAGGAAAAAGTGTAAAAAGGAAAGGTGATGATCACCATGACTCTTGTATAAGGGTAGAAGATAAAAGTAAAAGATAGGCCCTTCGCAGAGGGAAGCAGAGGTTGTCATGCGCTTTTATGGTTGGATGCACAAAATCTTAATGCAAAAGAACGTCACTTTATATTGTCGCTTGTGATAAAGACCTTTATTATGCAGTCCGTCGCTTTTATTTCTTCCCTATCACAAGTTCGTATAAAGCTTATTTTCTTTGCACTAATAGATCATACATATTTAGAGAGCAATTTTTATTGCATGCACCGATGACAACTTACTGGAAGGATCTTACTCAATCCATAGGTAGGTATGATGGACTCTCATGGCAAAACTATTTTAAGGGATGTTTGGAAGCACAAGTAGTATTTCCACTTGGTGCAAAGAATTTGGCTAGCATGAGAGGGAAAGGCAATCTCAACATGTTGGATGATCCAAGACAATATAACGTTTTGGATATAGGAAAACATAACCCATTAAGTTATCTTCCTTGTCCAACATCAACCTTTTAGTATGTCATATTTTAATGAGTGCTCACAATTACAAAAGATGTCCAAGATAGTGTATTTATATGTGAAATCTCTCTTCCTTTAATATTCTTTCATGAATTGTTCAAGTGACCAGTTCTGTGTTTGCTAACTTTCAATAAATTTACCACCTATACTTATTATGTATGAAGTTATTACTCCACATGGTATAAGCATATGAAACATATATAAATTCAGATTTATGATATTCAATTCATTCAACCATTTACTCATAGGATATATGTGAAGCACATGAGTAAATGACAAACTAATCCAAAAAGATATAAGTGAAGAACACTGAGTAGTCAAATAATTAACTAGCCATGGGAGGATTCTTTTTCATTCAAGATTTAAGATTCAATAATTTTATTCAAACATCAAGTAAAATTAAAAATATGCTCCAAGCAAAACACATATCATGTGACGAATAAAAATATAGCTCCGAGTAAGGTATACCAATAGTTTTGAAGACGAAAGAGGGGATGCCTTCCGGGGCATCCCCAAGCTTAGGCGCTTGAGTCTTCCTTGAATATTACTTTGGGGTGCCTTGGGCATCCCCAAGCTTAGGGTCTTTCCACTCCTTATTCTCCTCATATCGATATCTCACCCAAAGCTTGAAAACTTCAATCACGCAAAACTTAACGGAACTTCGTGAGATAGGTTAGTATGATAAAGAGTAAACCATTCACTTTGGTACTGTCCAAGACAAGGTTCATAATTGTTCTCACACAATGCCTACTGTAACATATCATTTCTACAAATTATATTGGGAAATATAAGCCATAGAAACTAGAAAACAAGCAAACTATGCAATGAAAACAGAATCTGTTAGAAACAGAAAAGTCTGTAATGATCTGAATAGCGACCATACTTCTGCTACTCGAAAAATTATAAAATAAATTGGTGGACGTGAGGAAATTGTCTATTAATCATCTGCAAAAATAATCAACCTAAAAGCGCTCTCCAGTAAAAAATGGCATCTATTCTCGTGAGCGCAAAGTTTCTATTTTTTACAGCAAGATTGCAAAGACTTCACCCATGTGTTCCCAAAGGTTCTACTTGGCACAAACACTAATTAAAACATAAAACCACCTCTAACCAGAGGCTAGATGAATTATTTATTACTAAACAGG
This sequence comes from Triticum aestivum, assembly GCF_018294505.1. NCBI lineage: Eukaryota > Viridiplantae > Streptophyta > Magnoliopsida > Poales > Poaceae > Triticum > Triticum aestivum. The sequence goes on from NC_057814.1 coordinate 556,333,507, forward strand.
AACAAAAAGCAAGAAACAAAAATAAAATTGGGTTCCCTCCCAACAAGCGCTATCATTTAACGCCCCTAGCTAGGCATGATGATTTCAATGGTGCTCACATAAAAGATAAGAATTGAAACATAAAGAGAGGATCATGAAGAATATAACTAGCACATTTAAATCTAACCCACTTCCTATTCTAGGGATTTTGTGAGAACATAATTTATAGGAACAAGAACCAACTAGCATAGAAGGCAAAACAAGTATAACTTCAAAACTTTAAGCACATAGAGAGGAAACTTGATATTATTGCAACTCCTACAAGCATGTATTCCTCCCTCATAATAATTTTCAGTATAATCATGAATGAGTTCAACAATATAACCATCACATAAAGCATTCTTTTCATGATCTAAAAGCATAGAAATTTTACTACTCTCCACATGAGCAAAATTCTTCTCATTGGGAGTAGTGGAATCACTAATTCCTAAAGTTGACACTCTTCCAAACCCGCTTTAGATGATAGTATTATTCATACTCCAAAAGATATAAGTGAAGTTCATGGAGCATTCTACAATTAATATAGACTAACCAATATCCAAGCTCAAAATATATAAGTGAAGCACACGAAGCATTCTATAAACCATACTCAAAAGATTTAAGTGAAGCACAAAGAGCATTCTATAAGGTCATACTCAAAAGATATAAGTGAAGCAAATGAATCATTCTATAAATCGATGAAGGGATATCTCATACTATCATGGTTCTTAAAGAAAAAAAAACACAAAGGACACAACTCATGTGAGCAAAACAAAAACCAAGGTATACCGATAATTGTTGAAGAAGAAAGATGGGATGCCAACCGGGGCATCCCCAAGCTTAGATGCTTGAGTATGCTTTGAATATTTACTTGGGGTGCCTTGGGCATCCCCAAGCTTGAACTCTTGCCTCTCTTTATTCTTCTCACATCGGTAACTCCTCGTTCTCCGAACACTTCATCCACAAAAAACTTAACAAAACTTCGTGAGATCCGTTAGTATACTAAAGCAAATCACTACCTTTAGGTACTGTTGAAAACTCATTCTAATTTCATATTAGCATTTTATCTACTGTATTCCAACTTCACCATGGTTCATACCCCCCAGTACTACCCATAGATTCATCAAAATAAGCGATCAACACATAGAAAACAGAATCTGTCAAAAACAGGACAGTCTGTATTAATCTGGAAGTTTAGTAAACTTCTGTAACTCCAAAAAATTATAAAAAAATATGAAAATTTAAAAAATTTGTACAGAAGTAATGCGAAAAATGTTTCAGGCCCATTTGACTTTTCAGTAAAAAATGTAAATTCATGCACTATAGCCAAAGTTTCTGTTTTTGTACTGCACATAGTAAAGAAGCACTCCAATCATCTGAAACCGAAGCTTGGCACATTATTTTTACAATACAATGGATATATACAAGGGGATAATTATTTTCAGAGAAGCTTCCATGAAAAAATTTACATTGTTTCCATGAGCATGAACACAAGTGTTCAAGGTCGACCCTCACTTCTCCAATGCATAACCTTCCAATCACTCCTCTTATTGGAAAAACTTTTTAGGCATGAGAGGCAAGTAAATTTTTTTGCATTTTCATTCTTTTAATTTTTTTTGTATGTTTCACCCACAACTAAACAGAAACAAAAAGGAAAAACAAAATCTACTTAGTGAAGAAAGCAAACAAGCACACACGAGAATACCAACCCCACGCTATTGCTCCCCGGCAACGGCGCCAGACAAGAGCTTGATAATCCCCAAGTGCAGGGAATCATTGTAGCAATTCCCAATGGTGGAAGTGATAAGTATGGAGTGTCGAACCCACAAGGAGCTAAAGGTAAGATCAATATTCTCTCAAGTCCTATCTGCTACTGATACGACTCTACGTACACCGAACGTTTCCTTCCAAACTAGAAACGAGAAATAAAACTACGTTGTGGGTATGAAGAGGATAACTTTGCATGGTATCGGAGAGCTAAAATATAAAAGTAGGTGCTGTTATCATAAAGTTAGAATATATTACTAAATATTATAAATAGCCAGTGTGGAATAATGATGGATCGGTGTGCGGAATTGTCCTAGGCAATTGTTAACAAGTCCGGTAGTCGTCATTGCAATTTCATATGAGGGAGAGGCATAAGCTAACATACTTTATCTTCTTGGATCATATGCACTTATGATTGGAACTCTAGCAAGCATCCGCAACTACTAAAGATCATTAAGGTAAAACCCAACCGTAGCATTAACATATCAAGTCCCCTTTATCCCACACGCAACAACCCCCTTACTCGGGTTTATGCTTCTGTCACTCAAGAAACCCACTATAAGCGAATCATGAACGTATTGCAACACCCTACAGCGGGAATCCCTCACGCTTGCGCGACACGGAGGGCACAATAGGACAACACCAAATTAAAACATACAACTCGTACCAATCTATATCATCAATCAACCCAAAGACAAAGGATATCTACTCAAAACATCATAGGATGGCAACACATCATTGGATCATAATATGTGGCATAAAGCACCATGTTCAAGTAGGGATTACAGCAGGGTGCGGGAGAGTGGACCGCGTAAAAGAGATGAGGATGGTGATGATGATGGTGATGTTGATGAAGACGATCACCGCGACGATGATTCCCCTCCCGATGGCACTCCGGCGCCACCGAGAGAGAGGAGAAGAGGTTCTCCCCCTTGTGCTTACTACTCCATGGCCTCCCCTCTGGATGGGGAGAGGTTCTCCCTCTGGTCCTTGGCCTTCATGGCAATGATGGCACCTCCGGGATCCTCCTCCATGGCCTCCGGTGATGATGGCCCCCTCCGGCAGGGTGCCAGAGAGGGCCTAGATTGATTTCTCGTGGCTATAGAGGCTTGCGGCGGCGGAACTTCGATCTAGGTCAAGTTCTGTAAGTTTGGGGATTTATAGGAGATGTTGGCGTCGAGAACAAGTCAGGGGGGCCCACGCGAAGTCCACGAGGCACAGGGGCGCGCCCCGGGGGATGGGCGCGCCCTTCACCCTCGTGGGGCCCACGGGCCTCCCCTCCGTTAACTCTTCGTTCCAGTATTTTTTATATTTTCAAGAAAAATTCTCCGTTGATTTTCATCACATTTCGAGAACTTTTATTTCTGCACAAAAACAACACCACAGTAGTTCTGCTGAAAACAGCGTCAGTCCGGGTTAGTTCTAATCAAATCATACCAAAATCCTATAAAACTATTGTAAACATGGCATGAATACTTCATAAATTATAGATATGTTGGAGACGTATCAGCATCCCCAAGCTTAATTCCTGCTCGTCCTCGAGTATGTAAATGATAAAAGAAATAATTTATGAAGTGTGAATGCTGGCAAGTGCTTAAGTTTGATCAATGATAGTTTCAATCAGTTTTTCTAGCATAATTATACATCATAACAGTAGCTCAACTCATGAAACTTCTCATGATCAAGTAACAAGCTATTCACATGTTAAAGTATAGATCATAAACTTTCTTGAAAACTAACAAACCGTGCTCTTAGTCATCAAACAATTGCAATTCATCTTATTTTCGGGAAGGGCCTATGTAAGAGCTTTGATTCAGCAAACTCCACATACTCAACTATCATTTAATCTTTCACAATTGCTAACACTCATGTGATATTTATGGGTTCAAAGTTTTAATCAGACACAGAGAAAGATAGGGGCTTATAGTTTCGCCTCCCAACCTTTTACCTCAAGGGTAATGTCAACAATAATAATTCATGAAAACCTACATCCAAGTGGATATATATATATATATATATATATATATATATATATATATATATATATATATATATATATATATATATATATATATCCGGATCGCTCCAACACAAAGTGCTTGCCAAAGGAAAAAGTGTAAAAAGGAAAGGTGATGATCACCATGACTCTTGTATAAGGGTAGAAGATAAAAGTAAAAGATAGGCCCTTCGCAGAGGAAAGCAGAGGTTGTCATGCGCTTTTATGGTTGGATGCACAAAATCTTAATGCAAAAGAACGTCACTTTATATTGTCGCTTGTGATAAAGACCTTTATTATGCAGTCCGTCGCTTTTATTTCTTCCCTATCACAAGTTCGTATAAAGCTTATTTTCTTTGCACTAATAGATCATACATATTTAGAGAGCAATTTTTATTGCATGCACCGATGACAACTTACTGGAAGGATCTTACTCAATCCATAGGTAGGTATGATGGACTCTCATGGCAAAACTATTTTAAGGGATGTTTGGAAGCACAAGTAGTATTTCTACTTGGTGCAAAGAATTTGGCTAGCATGAGAGGAAAAGGCAATCTCAACATGTTGGATGATCCAAGACAATATAACGTTTCGGATATAGGAAAACATAACCCATTAAGTTATCTTCCTTGTCCAACATCAACCTTTTAGTATGTCATATTTTAATGAGTGCTCACAATTACAAAAGATGTCCAAGATAGTGTATTTATATGTGAAATCTCTCTTCCTTTAATATTCTTTCATGAATTATTCAAGTGACCAATTCTGTGTTTGCTAACTTTCAATAAATTTACCACCTATACTTATTATGTGTGAAGTCATTACTCCACATGGTATAAGCATATGAAACATATATAAATTCAGATTTATGATATTCAATTCATTCAACCATTTACTCATAGGATATATGTGAAGCACATGAGTAAATGACATAATACTCCAAAAAGATATAAGTGAAGAACACTGAGTAGTCAAATAATTAACTAGCCATGGGAGGATTCTTTTTCACTCAAGATTTCAGATCCAATGATTTTATTCAAACATAAAGTAAAATTAAAAATATGCTCCAAGCAAAACACATATCATGTGACGAATAAAAATATAGCTCCGAGTAAGGTATACCAATAGTTTTGAAGACGAAAGAGGGGATGCCTTCCGGGGCATCCCCAAGCTTAGGCGCTTGAGTCTTCCTTGAATATTACTTTGGGGTGCCTTGGGCATCCCCAAGCTTAGGGTCTTTCCACTCCTTATTCTCCTCATATCGATATCTCACCCAAAGCTTGAAAACTTCAATCACGCAAAACTTAACGGAACTTCGTGAGATAGGTTAGTATGATAAAGAGTAAACCATTCACTTTGGTACTGTCCAAGATAAGGTTCATAATTGTTCTCACACAATGCCTACTGTACCATATCATTTCTACAAATTATATTGGGAAATATAAGCCATAGAAACTAGAAAACAAGCAAACTATGCAATGAAAACAGAATCTGTCAGAAACAGAAAAGTCTGTAATGATCTGAATAGCGACCATACTTCTGCTACTCGAAAAATTATAAAATAAATTGGTGGAAGTGAGGAAATTGTCTATTAATCATCTGCAAAAATAATCAACCTAAAAGCGCTCTCCAGTAAAAAATGGCATCTATTCTCGTGAGCGCAAAGTTTCTATTTTTTACAGCAAGATTGCAAAGACTTCACCCATGTGTTCCCAAAGGTTCTACTTGGCACAAACACTAATTAAAACATAAAACCACCTCTAACCAGAGGCTAGATGAATTATTTATTACTAAACAGGAACAAAAAGCAAGAAACAAAAATAAAATTGGGTTCCCTCCCAACAAGCGCTATCATTTAACGCCCCTAGCTAGGCATGATGATTTCAATGGTGCTCACATAAAAGATAAGAATTGAAACATAAAGAGAGGATCATGAAGAATATAACTAGCACATTTAAATCTAACCCACTTCCTATTCTAGGGATTTTGTGAGAACATAATTTATAGGAACAAGAACCAACTAGCATAGAAGGCAAAACAAGTATAACTTCAAAACTTTAAGCACATAGAGAGGAAACTTGATATTATTGCAACTCCTACAAGCATGTATTCCTCCCTCATAATAATTTTCAGTATAATCATGAATGAGTTCAACAATATAACCATCACATAAAGCATTCTTTTCATGATCTAAAAGCATAGAAATTTTACTACTCTCCACATGAGCAAAATTCTTCTCATTGGGAGTAGTGGAATCACTAATTCCTAAAGTTGACACTCTTCCAAACCCGCTTTAGATGATAGTATTATTCATACTCCAAAAGATATAAGTGAAGTTCATGGAGCATTCTACAATTAATATAGACTAACCAATATCCAAGCTCAAAATATATAAGTGAAGCACACGAAGCATTCTATAAACCATACTCAAAAGATTTAAGTGAAGCACAAAGAGCATTCTATAAGGTCATACTCAAAAGATATAAGTGAAGCAAATGAATCATTCTATAAATCGATGAAGGGATATCTCATACTATCATGGTTCTTAAAGAAAAAAAAACACAAAGGACACAACTCATGTGAGCAAAACAAAAACCAAGGTATACCGATAATTGTTGAAGAAGAAAGATGGGATGCCAACCGGGGCATCCCCAAGCTTAGATGCTTGAGTATGCTTTGAATATTTACTTGGGGTGCCTTGGGCATCCCCAAGCTTGAACTCTTGCCTCTCTTTATTCTTCTCACATCGGTAACTCCTCGTTCTCCGAACACTTCATCCACAAAAAACTTAACAAAACTTCGTGAGATCCGTTAGTATACTAAAGCAAATCACTACCTTTAGGTACTGTTGAAAACTCATTCTAATTTCATATTAGCATTTTATCTACTGTATTCCAACTTCACCATGGTTCATACCCCCCAGTACTACCCATAGATTCATCAAAATAAGCGATCAACACATAGAAAACAGAATCTGTCAAAAACAGGACAGTCTGTATTAATCTGGAAGTTTAGTAAACTTCTGTAACTCCAAAAAATTATAAAAAAATATGAAAATTTAAAAAATTTGTACAGAAGTAATGCGAAAAATGTTTCAGGCCCATTTGACTTTTCAGTAAAAAATGTAAATTCATGCACTATAGCCAAAGTTTCTGTTTTTGTACTGCACATAGTAAAGAAGCACTCCAATCATCTGAAACCGAAGCTTGGCACATTATTTTTACAATACAATGGATATATACAAGGGGATAATTATTTTCAGAGAAGCTTCCATGAAAAAATTTACATTGTTTCCATGAGCATGAACACAAGTGTTCAAGGTCGACCCTCACTTCTCCAATGCATAACCTTCCAATCACTCCTCTTATTGGAAAAACTTTTTAGGCATGAGAGGCAAGTAAATTTTTTTGCATTTTCATTCTTTTAAATTTTTTTGTATGTTTCACCCACAACTAAACAGAAACAAAAAGGAAAAACAAAATCTACTTAGTGAAGAAAGCAAACAAGCACACACGAGAATACCAACCCCACGCTATTGCTCCCCGGCAACGGCGCCAGACAAGAGCTTGATAATCCCCAAGTGCAGGGAATCATTGTAGCAAGTCCCAATGGTGGAAGTGATAAGTATGGAGTGTCGAACCCACAAGGAGCTAAAGGTAAGCTCAATATTCTCTCAAGTCCTATCTGCTACTGATACGACTCTACGTACACCGAACGTTTCCTTCCAAACTAGAAACGAGAAATAAAACTACGTTGTGGGTATGAAGAGGATAACTTTGCATGGTATCGGAGAGCTAAAATATAAAAGTAGGTGCTGTTATCATAAAGTTAGAATATATTACTAAATATTATAAATAGCCAGTGTGGAATAATGATGGATCGGTGTGCGGAATTGTCCTAGGCAATTGTTAACAAGTCCGGTAGTCGTCATTGCAATTTCATATGAGGGAGAGGCATAAGCTAACATACTTTATCTTCTTGGATCATATGCACTTATGATTGGAACTCTAGCAAGCATCCGCAACTACTAAAGATCATTAAGGTAAAACCCAACCGTAGCATTAACATATCAAGTCCCCTTTATCCCACACGCAACAACCCCCTTACTCGGGTTTATGCTTCTGTCACTCAAGAAACCCACTATAAGCGAATCATGAACGTATTGCAACACCCTACAGCGGGAATCCCTCACGCTTGCGCGACACGGAGGGCACAATAGGACAACACCAAATTAAAACATACAACTCGTACCAATCTATATCATCAATCAACCCAAAGACAAAGGATATCTACTCAAAACATCATAGGATGGCAACACATCATTGGATCATAATATGTGGCATAAAGCACCATGTTCAAGTAGGGATTACAGCAGGGTGCGGGAGAGTGGACCGCGTAAAAGAGATGAGGATGGTGATGATGATGGTGATGTTGATGAAGACGATCACCGCGACGATGATTCCCCTCCCGATGGCACTCCGGCGCCACCGAGAGAGAGGAGAAGAGGTTCTCCCCCTTGTGCTTACTACTCCATGGCCTCCCCTCTGGATGGGGAGAGGTTCTCCCTCTGGTCCTTGGCCTTCATGGCAATGATGGCACCTCCGGGATCCTCCTCCATGGCCTCCGGTGATGATGGCCCCCTCCGGCAGGGTGCCAGAGAGGGCCTAGATTGATTTCTCGTGGCTATAGAGGCTTGCGGCGGCGGAACTTCGATCTAGGTCAAGTTCTGGAAGTTTGGGGATTTATAGGAGATGTTGGCGTCGAGAACAAGTCAGGGGGGCCCACGCGAAGTCCACGAGGCACAGGGGCGCACCCTTCACCCTCGTGGGGCCCACGGGCCTCCCCTCCGTTAACTCTTCGTTCCAGTATTTTTTATATTTTCAAGAAAAATTCTCCGTTGATTTTCATCACATTTCGAGAACTTTTATTTCTGTACAAAAACAACACCACAGTAGTTCTGCTGAAAACAGCGTCAGTCCGGGTTAGTTCTAATCAAATCATACCAAAATCATATAAAACTATTGTAAACATGGCATGAAAACTTCATAAATTATTGGATGAAGGAGTTCATATCCGATCTAGGTGTCATACCTAATGCATCGGGTCCAATGAAAATCTTTTGTGACAATACTGGTGCAATTGCCTTGGCAAAGGAATCCAGATTTCACAAGAGAACCAAGCACATCAAGAGAAGCTTCAATTCCATCCGCGGTCAAGTCAAGGAGGGAGACGTAGAGATTTGCAAGATACATATGGATCTGAATGTTGCAGACCCGTTGGCTAAACCTCTCTCACGGGCAAAACATGATCAGCACCAAGACTACATGGGTGTTAGAATCATTACTGTGTAATCTAGATTATTGACTCTAGTGCAAGTGGGAGACTGAAGGAAATATGCCCTAGAGGCAATAATAAAGTTGTTATTTATATTTCCTTATATCATGATAAATGTTTATTATTCATGCTAGAATTGTATTAACCGGAAACTTAGTACATACATAGACAAACAGAGTGTCACTAGTATGCTTCTACTTGACTAGCTCGTTGAATCAAAGATGGTTAAGTTTCCTAGCCATAGACATGAGTTGTCATTTGATTAACGGGATCACATGATTGGAGAATGATGTGATTGACTTGACCCATCCATTAGCTTAGCACGATGATCGTTTAGTTTATTGCTATTGCTTTCTTCATGACTTAGACATGTTCCTATGACTATGAGATTATGCAACTCCCGAATATCGGAGGAACACTTAGTGTGCTATCAGATGTCACAACATAACTGGGTGATTATAAAGATGCTCTATAGGTGTCTCCGATGGTGTTTGTTGAGTTGGCATAGATCGAGATTAGGATTTGTCACTCCGATTGTCGGAGAGGTATCTCTGGGCCCTCTCGGTAATACACATCACAATAAGCCTTGCAAGCAATGTGACTAATGAGTTAGTTGCGGGATGATGCATTACGGAACGAGTGAAGAGACTTGCCAGTAACGAGATTGAACTCGGTATTGAGATACTGATGATCGAATCTCGGGCAAGTAACATACCGATGACAAAGGGAACAACGTATGTCGTTATGCGGTTTGACCGATAAAGATCTTCTTAGAATATGTAGGAACCAATATGAGCATCCAGGTTCCGCTATTGGTTATTGACCGGAGATGAGTCTCGGTCATGTCTACATAGTTCTCAAACCCGTAGGGTCCGCACGCTTAACGTTCGATGACGATCGGTATTATGACTTTATGTGTTTTGATATACCGAAGATAGTTCGGAGTCCCGGATGTGATCACGGACATGACGAGGAGTCTCGAAATGGTCGAGACATAAAGATTGATATATTGGACGGCTATGTTCGGACACCGGAAGTGTTCCGGAGAAGTTTCGGATAAAACCGGAGTGCCGGAGGGTTATCAGAACCCCCGGGGGAACTAATGGGCCTCGATGGGCCTTAGTGGAGAGAGAGAGGGGTGGCCAGGGCAGGCCGCGCGCCCCCTCCCCCTTGAGTCTGAATTGGACTAGGAAGGGGGCGGCGGCGCCCCCTATCCTTCCCCCTCTCCCTATCCTTCCTTCCCCCTCTCTCCCGTTTGGTGGAAACCTACTAGGACTTGGAGTCCTAGTAGGATTCCCCTCCTGGGGGCGCGCCAAGGAGGGCCGGCCGACCTCCCCCTCCCTCCTTTATATACGTGGGGAGGGGCACCCTAGGACACACAAGTTGATTGTTTAGCCGTGTGCGGTGCCCCCCTCCACAGATTTCCACCTCGGTGATATTGTTGTAGTGCTTAGGCGAAGCCCTACGTCGGTAACTTCATGATCACCGTCATCATGCCACCGTGCTAACGAAACTCTCCCTCGACCTCAGCTGGATCTAGAGTTCATGGGACGTCACCGAGCTGAACGTGTGCAGATCGCGGAGGTGCCGTACTTTCGGTACTAGGATCGGTCGGATCGTGAAGACGTACGACTACATAAACCACGTTGTCATAACGCTTCTGCTTTCGGTCTACGAGGGTACGTGGACAACACTCTCCCCTCTCGTTGCTATGCATCACCTAGATGGATCTTGCGTGTGCGTAGGATTTTTTTTGAAATTACCGCGTTCCCCAACAGTGGCATCAGAGCTAGGTCTATGCATAGATGTTATATGCACGAGTAGAACACAAATAGTTGTGGGCGATAATAGTCATACTGCTTACCAGCATGTCATACTTTGATTCGGCGGTATTGTTGGATGAAGCGGCCCGGACCGACATTACGCGTACGTTTACACGAGACTGGTTCTACCGACGTGCTTTGCACACAGGTGGCTGGCGGGTATCAGTTTCTCCAACTTTAGTTGAATCAAGTGTGACTACGTCCGGTCCTTGTTGAAGGTTAAAACATCACACTTGACAAAAAAATGTTGTGGTTTTGATGCGTAGGTAAGAACGGTTCTTGCTCAGCCCGTAACAGCCACGTAAAACTTGCAACAACAAAGTAGAGGACGGCTAACTTGTTTTTGCAGGGCATGTTATGATGTGATATGGTCAAGACATGATGCTAAATTTTATTGTATGAGATGATCATGTTTTGTAACAGAGGTATCGGCAACTGGCAGGAGCCATATGGTTGTCGCTTTATTGTATGCAACGCAATCGCCCTGTAATTGTTATTACTTTATCACTAAGCGGTAGCGATAGTCGTAGAAGGAATAGTTGGCGAGATGACAACGATGCTACGAGAGATCAAGGTGTCACACCGGTGACGGTGGTGATCATGACGGTGCTTTGGAGATGGAGATCAAAGGCACAAGATGATGATGGCCATATCATATCACTTATATTGATTGCATGTGATGTTTATCCTTTATGCATCTTATTTTGCTTAGTTCGGTGGTAGCATTATAAGACGATCTCTCACTAAATTTCAAGGTACAAGTGTTCTCCCTGAGTATGCACCATTGCGAAAGTTCGTCGTGCCGAGACACCACGTGATGATCTGGTGTGGTAGGCTCTATGTTCACATACAACGGGTGCAAGTCAGTTTTGCACACGCAGAATACTCGGGTTAAACTTGACGAGCCTACCATATGCAGATATGGCCTCGGAACACTGAGACCGAAAGGTCGAGCGTGAATCATATAGTTGACATGATCAACATAGTGATGTTCACCATTGAAAACTACTCCATCTCACGTGATGATCGGACATGGTTTAGTTGATTTGGATCACGTGATCACTTAGATGATTAGATGGATGTCTATCTAAGTGGGAGTTCTTAAGTAATATGATTAATTGAACTTTAATTTATCATGAACTTAGTACCTGATAGTATTTTTGAAGGAAATATGCCCTAGAGGCAATAATAAAGTTTTATTTATTTCCTCATATCATGATAAATGTTTATTATTCATGCTAGAATTGTATTAACCGGAAACATAATACATGTGTGAATACATAGACAAACATAGTCTCACTAGTATGCCTCTACTTGACTAGCTCGTTAATCGAAGATGGTTCAGTTTCCTAGCCATGGGCATGAGTTGTCATTTGATTAACGGGATCACATCATTAGGAGAATGATGTGATTGACTTGACCCATTTCATTAGATTAGCACTTGATCATTTAGTATGTTGCTATTGCTTTCTTCATGACTTATACATGTTCCTGTAACTATGAGATTGTGCAACTCCCATTTACCGGTGAAACACTTTGTGTGCTACCAAACGTCACAACGTAACTGGGTGATTATAAAGGTGCTCTACAGGTGTCTCGAAAGGTACTTGTTGAGTTGGCGTATTTCGAGATTAGGATTTGTCACTCCGATTGTCGGAGAGGTATCTCTGGGCCCACTCAGTAATACACATCACTATAAGCCTTGCAAGCATTGTAACTAATGAGTTAGTTGCGGGATGATGTATTACGGAACGAGTAAAGTGACTTGCCGGTAACGAGATTGAACTAGGTATTGAGATACCGACGATCGAACCTCGGGCAAGTAACATACCGATGACAAAGGGAACAACATATGTTGTTATGCGGTTTGACAAATAAAGATCTTCGTAGTATATGTGGGAGCCAATATGAGCATCCAGGTTCCGCTATTGGTTATTGACCGGAGACGTGTCTCGGTCATGTCTACATACTTCTCGAACCCGTAGGGTCCGCACGCTTAAAGTTCTGTGACGATCGGTAATATGAGTTTATGTGTTTTGATGTACCGAAGGTATTTCGGAGTCCCGGATGAGATCGGGGACATGACGAGGAGTCTCGAAATGGTCGAGACGTAAATATCGATATATTGGACGACTATATTCGGACTTCGGAAAGGTTCCGAGTGATTCGGGTATTTTTCGGAGTACCGGAGAGTTACGGGAATTCGCCGGGGAGTATATGGGCCTTATTGGGCTTTAGGGGAAAGAGAGAGAGGAGGCTGCACGCCCCCCAAGGCTTAGTCCGAATTGGACTAGGGGGAGGGGCGGCGCCCCCTCCTTCCTTCTCTTCTCTTTTCCCTTTCCTTCTCTCCTACTCCTACTACTTGGAAGGGCTCCTAGTTCTACTAGGAAAAGGGGAATCCTACTCCCGGTGGGAGTAGGAATCCCCTAGGGCGCGCCATAGAGAGGGCCGGCCCTCCCCCTCTTCCACTCCTTTATACACGGGGAGGGGGGCACCCCTTGGAGACACAACAATTGATCATTGATCTTTTAGCCATGTGCGGTGCCTCCCTCCACCATAATCCACCTCGGTCATATCATAGCGGTGCTTAGGCAAAGCCCTGCGTCGGTAGCATCATCATCACTGTCATCACGCCGTCGTGCTGACGAAACTCTCCCTCGAAGCTCTGCTGGATCGGAGTTCGTGGGACGTCATCGAGCTGAACGTGTGCTGAACTCGGAGGTGCCGTGCGTTCGGTACTTGGATCGGTCGGATCGTGAAGACGTACGACAACATCAACCGCGTTGTTATAACGCTTTCGCTTTCGGTCTACGAGGGTACATGGACAACACTCTCCCCTCTCGTTGCTATGCATCACCATGATCTTGCGTGTGCGTAGGAATTTTTTTGAAATGACTACATTCCCCAACAGTGGCATCCGAGCCAAGCTTATGCATAGATGTTATATGCACGAGTAGAACACAAGTGAGTTGTGGGCGATACAAGTCATACTACTTACCAGCATGTCAAACTTTGGTTCGGCGGTATTGTTGGATGAAGCGGCCCGGACCGACATTACGCGTACGCTTACATGAGACTGGTTCTACCAACGTGCTTTGCACACAGGTGGCTGGCGGGTGTCAGTTTCTCCACCTTTAGTTGAACCGAGTGTTACTACGCCCGGTCCTTGAGAAGGTTAAAACAGCACTAACTTGACGAACTATCGTTGTGGTTTTGATGCGTAGGTAAGAACGGTTCTTGCTCAGCCCGTAGCAGCCACGTAAAACTTGCAACAACAAAGTAGAGGACGTCTAACTTGTTTTTGCAGGGCATGTTGTGATGTGATATGGTCAAGACATGATGCTAAATTTTATTGTATGAGATGATCATGTTTTGTAACAGAGTTATCGGCAATTGGCAGGAGCCATATGGTTGTCTCTTTATTGTATGAAATGCAATCGCCCTGTAATTGTTTTTACTATATCACTAAGCGGTAGCAATAGTCATAGAAGCAATAGTTGGCGAGATGACAACGATGCTACGATGGAGATCAAGGTGTCGCACCAGTGACGGTGGTGATCATGACGGTGCTTTGGAGATGGAGATCAAAGGCACAAGATGATGATGGCCATATCATATCACTTATATTGATTGCATGTGATGTTAATCCTTTATGCTTCTTATTTTGCTTAGTTCGGCGGTAGCATTATAAGATGATCTCTCACTAAATTTCAAGGGACAAGTGTTCTCCCTGAGTATGCACCGTTGCGAAAGTTCGTCGTGCCGAGACACCACGTGATGATCAGGTGTGATAAGCTCTATGTTCACATACAACGGGTGCAAGCCAGTTTTGCACACGTAGAATACTCGGGTTAAACTTGATGAGCCGATCATATGCAGATATGGCCTCGGAACACTGAGACCGAAAGGTCGAGCGTGAATCATATAGTTGATATGATCAACATAGTGATGTTCACCATTGAAAACTACTCCATCTCATGTGATAATCGGACATGGTTTAGTTGATTTGGATCACGTGATCACTTAGATGATTAGAGGGATGTCTATCTAAGTGGGAGTTCTTAAGTAATATGATTAACGAACTTTAATTTATCATGAACTTAGTACCTGATAGTACTTTTTCAAGGAAATATGCCCTAGAGGCAATAATAAAGTTACTATTTATTTCCTCGTATCATGATAAATGTTTATTATTCATGCTAGAATTGTATTAACCAGAAACATAATACATGTGTGAATACATAGACAAACATAGTGTCACTAGTATGCCTCTACTTGACTAGCTCGTTAATCGAAGATGGTTGAGTTTCCTAGCCATGGACATGAGTTGTCATTTGATTAACGGGATCACATCATTAGGAGAATGATGTGATTGACTTGACCCATTCCGTTAGATTAGCACTTGATCATTTAGTATGTTGCTATTGCTTTCTTCATGACTTATACATGTTCCTATGACTATGAGATTATGCAACTCCTGTTTACCGGAGGAACACTTTATGTGCTACCAAACGTCACAACGTAACTGGGTGATTATAAAGGTGCTCTACAGGTGTCTCCAAAGGTACTTGTTGAGTTGGTGTATTTCGAGATTAGGATTTGTCACTCCGATTGTCGGAGAGGTATCTCTGGGCCCACTCAGTAATACACATCACTATAAGCCTTGCAAGCATTGCAACTAATGAGTTAGTTGCGGGATGATGTATTACGGAATGAGTAAAGAGACTTGCCGGTAACGAGATTGAACTAGGTATTGAGATACTGACGATCGAACCTCGGGCAAGTAACATACCGATGACAAAGGGAACAATGTATGTTGTTATGCGGTTTGACCGATAAAGATCTTCGTAGAATATGTGGGAGCCAATATGAGCATCCAGGTTCCGCTATTGGTTATTGACCGGAGACGTGTCTCGGTCATGTCTACATACTTCTCGAACCCGTAGGGTCCGCACGCTTAAAGTTCTGTGACGATTGGTAATATGAGTTTATGTGTTTTGATGTACCGAAGGTAGTTCGGAGTCCCGGATGAGATCGGGGACATGACGAGGAGTCTCGAAATGGTCGAGCCGTAAATATCGATATATTGGACGACTATATTCGGACTTCGAAAAGGTTCCGAGTGATTCGGATATTTTTCGGAGTACCGGAGAGTTACGTGAATTCGCCGGGGAGTATATGGGCCTTATTGGGCTTTAGGGGAAAGAGAGAGGGGAGGATGCGCGCCCCCCAAGGCTTAGTCCGAATTGGACTAAGGGGAGGGGCGGCGCCCCCTCCTTCCTTCTCTTCTCTTTTCCCTTTCCTTCTATCCTACTCGTACTACTTGGAAGGGCTCCTAGTTCTACTAGGAAAAGGGGAATCCTACTCCCGGTGGGAGTAGGACTCCCCTAGGGCGCGCCATAGAGAGGGCCGGCCCTCCCCCTCCTCCACTCCTTTATATACGGGTAGGGGGGCACCCCTTGGAGACACAACAATTGATCATCGATCTTTTAGCCGTGTGCGGTGCCTCCCTCCACCATAATCCACCTCGGTCATATCATAGCGGTTCTTAGGCGAAGCCCTGCATCGGTAGCATCATCATCACCGTCATCACGCCGTTGTGCTGACGAAACTCTCCCTCGAGGCTCTGCTGGATCGGAGTTCGTGGGACGTCATCGAGCTGAACGTGTGCTGAACTCGGAGGTGCCGTGCGTTCGGTACTTGGATCGGTCGGATCGTGAAGACGTACGACAACATCAACCGCGTTGTTATAACGCTTTCGGTTTCGGTCTACGAGGGTACATGGACAACACTCTCCCCTCTTGTTGGTATGCATCACCATGATCTTGCGTGTGCGTAGGAATTTTTTTGAAATTACTACGTTCCCCCACAATGGCATCCGAGCTAGATTTATGCGTAGATGTTATATGCACGAGTAGAACACAAGTGAGTTGTGGGCGATACAAGTCATACTGCTTACCAGCATGTCATACTTTGGTTCGGCGGTATTGTTGGATGAAGCGGCCCGGACCGACATTATGCGTACGCTTACGCGAGACTGGTTCTACCAACGTGCTTTGCACACAGGTGGCTGGCGGGTGTCAGTTTCTCCAACTTTAGTTGAACCATGTGTGACTACGCCCGGTCCTTGAGAAGGTTAAAACAACACTTACTTGACGAACTATCGTTGTGGTTTTGATGCGTAGGTAAGAACGGTTCTTGCTCAGCCCGTAGCAGCCACGTAAAACTTGCAACAACAAAGTAGAGGACGTCTAACTTGTTTTTGCAGGGCATGTTGTGATGTGATATGGTTAAGGCATGATGCTATATTTTATTGTATGAGATGATCATGTTTTGTAACCGAGTTATCGGTAACTGGCAGGAGCCATATGGTTGTCGCTTTATTGTATGCAATGCAATCGCTCTGTAATTGCATTACTTTATCACTAAGTGGTAGTGATAGTCGTAGAAGCAATAGTTGGCGAGACGACAACGATGCTACGATGGAGATCAAGGTGTCGCGCCGGTGACGATGGTGGTCATGACGGTGCTTTGGAGATGGAGATCACAAGCACAAGATGATGATGGCCATATCATATCACTTATATTGATTGCATGTGATGTTTATCCTTTATGCATCTTATTTTGCTTTGATTGACGGTAGCATTATAAGATGATCTCTCACTAAATTTCAAGATAAAAGTGTTCTCCCTGAGTATGCACTGTTGCCAAAGTTCGTCGTGCCGAGACACCACGTGATGATCGGGTGTGATAAGCTCTACGTTCATCTACAACGGGTGCAAGCTAGTTTTGCACACGCAGAATACTCGGGTTAAACTTGACGAGCCTGGCATATGCAGATATGGCCTCGGAACACTGAGACCGAAAGTTTGAGCGTGAATCATATAGTAGATACGATCAACATAGTGACGTTCACCATTGAAAACTACTCCATCTCACGTGATGATCGGACATGGTTTAGTTGATTTGGATCACGTGATCACTTAGATGATTAGAGGCATGCATATCTAAGTGGGAGTTCTTAAGTAATATGATTAATTGAACTTAAATTTATCATGAACTTAGTACCTGATAGTATTAGCATATCTATGTTGTAGATCAATAGCTCGCGTTTAGCTCCCTGTTTTATTTTGGTATGGTCCTTGAGAAAACTAAGTTGAACGCCACGGAGCATATCAGATGTTCCAAGAGTTGAAATTGGTATTTCATACTCATGCCCGTGTCGAGAGGTATGAGACCTCTGACAGTACTTTGCCTAAAAGATGGAGGACAATAGCTCAACCAGTGAGCATGTGCCCAGATTGTCTGGGTACTACAATTGCTTGAATCAAGTGGGAGTTAATCTTCCTGATGAGATAGTAATTGACAAAGTTCTCTGGTCACTATCACCAAGTTACTAGAACTTCGTGATGAACTATAATATGCAAGGGATGACGAAAACAATTCCCAAGCTCCTCGCGATGCTAAAATCGGCGAAGGTAGAAATCAAGAAAAACATCAAGTGTTGATGGTTGACAAGACCACTAGTTTCAAGAAAAGGGACAAAGGGAAGAAGGGGAACTTCAAGAAGAATGGCAAGCAAGTTGCTGCTCGAATGAAGAAGCCCAAGTCTGGACCTAAGCCTGAGACTAAGTGCTTCTACTGCAAAGGGACTGGTCACTAGAAGCGGAACTACCCCAGGTAACACTACTAGGAAAAGGCCTACTAATGGCGCACCTAATTTGGCCATTAATGGCGCATTAGTGGTGCGCCATTAGTGCCACGCCATTAGTATATTTTACTAATGGCGCACCACTGGTGCGCCATTAGTATCTGGTATACTAATGGCGCACCACTGGTGCGCCATTAGTATATGCCATGGTGCGCCATTAGTATAGGCCACTGGTGCGCCATTAGTATAGGCCACGGTGCGCCATTAGTATTTTTGAAATTTGAAGGCGGGAAAATAGTAGTGGCGCACCGTCTAACCCCCACCGTGCGCCATTGCTATTTTTGAATTTTGAATTTGGATCTGGATCGCGATTTTTTTGCCCATTTTTTGCTTGTTTTTTTTGCTCATTTTTTTGCACGATATTATTTCAAATTTTGTTCCTGTTTTTGGATCTTGTACGTTCTTTTGCCGTGTTCTTTTGCCGGAGAGGAGTTCGCCGGAGAGGAGGAGGAGGAGGTCGCTGGAGAGGTGCTCGCCTACATCGCCGGAGAGGAGGAGGAGGTCGCCGGAGAGGAGTTCACTGGAGCATCGGAGAGGAGGAAGGAGAAACCATGAGGGGATGGGAGGAGAGGAGGGAGGAGGAGCTCATCGAAGAGGAGGGAGGAGGAGCTCACCGAAGAGGAGGGAGTAGGAGCTCACCGGAGAGGAGGGAGGAGGAGCTCACC